>NC_141027.1:27380000-27655000 GCF_052040795.2 Danio rerio
CAATTTAGACCCACGTATTTGGTAAACAAAGCAAGTCTCTCATATAATGTATCTACTAAAACGGTGGTTGACAACTTTTTTTTTTTTTTTTTGCCTAATACCCCCTTTTCTGCTGGAAAATGTTGTAAGGCCTCTACATTTAATAATTTATCGCACATACCTGTATAAGATTGTAGTATGTATGACAAAAAAAAGGTTGTTTTCAAACAAACCGAATATTTATTACTATATCTATATGTTTATGCACAAATAATAGCCTACTGTAAAATATAACAGCAAAACATTAGTAGGCTGTTTGTATTGGGTATACTTTGCGATATTGGGGATGAGTCGTCTGCAAACGTCTTAGTATTTTGGACAGCCTCATGCTTTCGTTAGCAAGAACTTTGGCACTGATAATGCACTGTGGCTGGGTCAGAGACTCTTTGCTTCGAGATAATAGAATAAAATCAAAGTTCGGGCAACTTTTTTGGTATTTAATTTGCAGAAATGCTGGCGATGCGACCTGAAATGTTTGGAGCTTCCTCACCTGTGTCCAATATGCTCGGGTCATTACTATTAGCTGCTGAAGGCAAATCAGTCAGACTCTTTCTTTTTTGTAAAGGACAAACTACAAATTTGTCAATTTTTTGGTAAGCCAGGGAATTAAATGAACTAAGACAACACGATCGTTCTCCTAATTCTAATCTCCTAAATAAAAATGACATGACCCCCCCCCCACAGAGCTCGCTGAAGCCCCCTTGTGGGCCGGAACCCCCTGTTGGGAACCTCTATACTAAAAGACAGAAAATATTACTTTACAAACTTTATTGTAAATAAATCATATGAACATTTTGATATTACTATTATTATCACAATCTTATTGGTAAAATTTATTTAAAAACTGAGTAAATATGAATTTACACAAGTAAATACACAGACTCAATGATGGGCTAAAAATCTGTGGAAATCTGCAGATTTCTGCATGCACAGATTCCGTGTGGGCCTAGTTATGAGGCTGTATTTTGGAAGCGTGCGTGCATGCGTATGCTCAAGCATGAACATACACTCACTCATGCGAGTGTGTGTGTGAGTGCTGTTATCCATGGAAACTTGAAGCCCTGTCATAAAGCAGCTTTTGCCATTTTTCTGCTCACCCATCGTTAGCTCCTTCAACAATGGCCCTCTTGTTTTACCCTCTTTTATTTGATTATTTCTCTTCATATAGGTCTGGGTGGTGGTGCCGGAGCGAAAAGAGGCCTTCTAATATTTCCTTTCAGGAGTGGCTGGTGATTTAGGGGGTCTGTGGTTTTCAAGGGGTGTGGGGTGACCGAAGGAAAAGGGGGCAGTAGTGACACCGTAGCTCAGGAGTTACTTATCGCCATTGTCTATAAAAGGGCAACAGAAAGACATGGGGGACACAGAAGAGCGGGGCGAAAGTGGATATCCCAAGACACATGGCCCCCAGTCATGAGACCCCCTGAAGAAACACCAGCGCGGGGTGTCTTCTAATGCCACTAACCAATTAAACAGAGGTCAGTGCGTGATGAAACGTTAGCAGCGGCAACAATTCATGAGTCGAAGCATTCCAGGCTACATGAGAACTCATGCCGAGAACTTAACTCCTAATCCTCATAAACGTATTGCAATATTGTCAGCTATATATGGGGCTTTTCTCTCTGCCTGCAAAAAGACAAGCTGTGCTGCCCTACACTTATTGATTGGTTTGGTTTGTTAGCCGTCCATTGTTATTGTGTAATCAGGCCTGAGCGGGAGAGGACTGACAGGAATTCATATGAGGCCACTCTGGCTTAGCTGATATATTCTCTGCTTAATATGCACAAAGGCCAATGGATCGGACTTATTTACTGGAGAAACAGATTGAATTATTAATAAGAATAAAAGGAAGCACTGCGGTGGCTCCCTGTTTGTATCCTTGCAGCGTAAAAAAAGAAGCATTTAATTTGATGAAATACGGTGGTGTCGGGGCTGCTTCCTTTCCTCTGTCATATGCCACATTCTGGTTTTTATTTTATGGCTTGTAGGCAGGAATTAAATGATTCTGAAGTGTGCTTAAAGGAAAAAAAAACCCATCTAGGAATCAGGCCTTTATTCCGGCTAAACGCCAGCCACATTGTTCCATTCTGCAGATTAGCCGGGTGGATGTGAGTGGGGCGGGAGGGTGTTATGGTTGGGAGGGATTGTGGGGCAAAACTCACGAACCCCAGCGCTCATGGGCTGAGCCGCCCTCCCGGCTCTCCTAATGAATTATTAACTCCAACTGACAAATACTGTTACGGGGCCCTGGCTCAGATCTGTTGCGTTTTGGAGTAAAATTGCTGTAGACACATGTTACAGGAGGATGGAGTCAGCCTCTCTCTCTCTCTCATTCTATCATGCCTCAGCAGTTTGACTGATGGCTGGAGACTGAAGGGAAAGGCCTGAGAGACTGAATATTTTAGAGGTAAACTAATACCGCTTGATTTACTGTGTAATACAAAAGAAGTGCTTTGTTTCGCTCGCAGTCCATTGAAGATGAAGGTGGGGGTTGTTGTGCTGGAAGCTCAGGCTCTTTGGATCCATGAATAAAAAATCCCTCTCTCTTGTACTCTTTTTCTGCGCTTTCGCTGCTTCCTCTAGCCGTCGCTGCTGCCGCTTACCCCTTTCGAACTTTGCCTCATACATTTGATTTTCAATTAACGCTCTACAATTTTAGACATCACTTTCTGTTTGATATAATTACAGGAAACAATTTATTGGCTGATTAAAATTGAGGCCTCGGTTTCGCCTTAAGAAAATAGGGGCGCGGATCGGTCTGGGTCTCTGGTGCCTTTCTCTGCACTAACTAACAGACTTTGCTTGTTTGCACAGCTGCGGTATCCCGCTTGATTAACTTCCATTGACTTCCATTGTCCACTTCTGTTGGCTGCCGCAGAGCTCATCTAAGACTTCATGGAGGTGTTTGTGTCATTTTTGTATGTTTTTTAATTTTATTTTAAGTATGCATAACAAAATTAATATTATTGCAGCTAGGTTAAGACTATAGTTTTGTTTTTTTTGAAGCTTCCTTACTGAACTGTATTAAAGATCTCATATTGAGAGTGTGAGGCTTAAGTGCTCAGCCATGTGTGCAAATTGATGGCATGTCTTCAAATGAAGTAGTCATACTTTAAAGGGCCTGAGAGCAATTGGGCCTGACAGCCCATTGCAACCCACACATCCCTCATGCGCCGGAGTGTACGGCCGCCGCACGCACGTGAACAGATTAACTCACAGTTTGGTGTTAAAATAATCTCTCCCGGTGTCAAATTTGTTTTCGTCCCACGATGAGCCACATGCTGGAAAACTTGGCAGGGCTGGGAGATGGAGTTCTGGAGGCACCTTGGGCTGCCTTCATTACCCAGCCTGCCTCTCTCTCATCTCCTCTCAGTCTCAGTGGGCAGTAGAAGGACATTAGCTCACCTGCAGCCCTTGACCTACAACGCCCATGCTCTTTGTCCAGGCTAATGTGGCTAGCGGCAGCGTTTTGGCTTCCTCTGCCACAGCGTCTCGTGGTCTTTGGGCGTTACGGACAAAACAACGATGCTCATCCCTACGATCAGCAGACAGTCGTTTGTATGATGGCTTTTCTGGTGTTCTTGCTGTCTAGTGTAAATGATTCTCTCAAGACAGGCATATTAAAGGTGAATAAAAGTTGTGTGGCAGCCAATTCGCAACTCATTAGATTAGTTCCAGATATTTAATCAATCCCTTAATTTGATTAGGAGGTTAGGTTTTAATTTCCTTATCAGTAGAAGGATTTCATTAATTGTTGTAATAAACACTTTAATTTAGTTATATTCTTCTATGACATTATGAGTGCTAGTGTAGTGTCAATTATGTTGTCAGATAATTAAAGGTAATGGAAAGGGTAGTAGGAAAGTTTGTTGGCTAATTCTAATCTCATTAGGTCCAATGCAGCCAGTTTTAGATCAACTGCTTAATTTGATTAACAGTTTAAGTGATAATTTCCTTAGCTATAGAGAGATTTAATGAATTGTTATAGAAAATTAACATTAATTCATTCATTCATTATTTTTTTGTAACAATTAATGAAATTACTCTATATCTAAGGAAGTTATCACTTAACCTGCTAATTGTATTAGACAGTTGATCCAAAACAGGCTGCATCGGATCTAATGTGATGAGAATTAGCCAACAAACATTCCTATTAGCCTTTCAACTACCTTCTGTTATCTCAAACTGTAATTTACATGAACAGAGTTAGAGATATAGAGTGATTTCATTAATTGTTATAAAAAATGAACATTGATTAATTTATTCATTTTTTTATAACAATTACTGAAATCACTCTGTCTACGGAAATGATCACTTAACCTTCTAATTGAATTAAACAGTTGATCTAAAAGAGACTGCACCAGATCTAATGAGAGAATTAGCCAACAAACCTTCTTACTATCCTTTCAACTACTGTATCTTTAGTTATCCGAAACTTTAATTTACACTACACCAACAGCACTCTAAATATCATAGGGTCAGAGATATGGAACGATTTTATTCATTGTCATAAAAATAAAAATGTTTTAATTAATACATTTATTTATTTATTTATTTTTGTATTTTTGTATTTTTTTTTCTTTTTTTTCTTTTCATAATATAATAATAATAATAATATTAATTTTAATTCCTTACATTTATATAGCATTTTTCTAGACACTCAAAGCGCTTTACACATTGGGGAATCCTCATCCACCATCCACCACCATAATAACACTTGGAAGTCAAATTTGTGGCTATGGATAAAGAAATCTTGATTTTATGCAATATGACAATTTTATGAAATATGTCACATTGACTTTTGTTTGAAAAAAAAAGAATTAGCCAAGCCTATTTTGTAACATGGGAAGTTCTCTATAAAACTTTGCAAATTTATCTCCCTTCTGCCACAGCAACCTACTCGAAATATTCCTGAAACACAATTGCAAAAGCAGAAAAGCTCAATTACAACAAACCGAAGGAAAATGACACATTTATAGACTCAATATGAATGTAATGATCAAACTCCCGTTATGTGTCAGCGTCTCAGCATCACAGCTCTTTTTGTGGTTGGTGGCAGGGTTAGCTCTTTAATGAGAGCGTGTTATATGGTATGGTAACCCTCTTAGCGGGGTAATCAGGCATGGGGCGGGGGAATCGGGCCTGCCTCAGGCAGCTCTCCAGCCATAGCTCAGCACGTCCATTTACATTAAACAAAGGATTAAGAGGGACCCCAGTGCATGCCGTTTCTCTCACACCGAGCTCAGAGTCATTGATAGGATCTCCCCAGCTCTGATACCGGTCCAATCGTGGGGTTAGATGTGGCGCAGAGGCTCAGAACGGCAGCCAACTTCATATATATGTGATGTGAGAGCGCTCATAGAGAATGAAAGCTGAGCTCCTGCATTTCCTGTCTGACATTTGCAAGATGGAATGATGTTGTTGCACTCAAAGTGAACATGTTATCAGAAACGCCTGTTTTTTTCTGCTCTTCTCCCAGCAGAATCATGTCTTCCAAGCAAGCCACCTCTCCATTTACCTCGACCCCTGATGGAGGTGAGGATGGAGTGAATCAGGAGCGTATGCCCTGGGAGAAGGAGGAGAACTCAGAGTCGCTAGTTGCCCCTCAGCTGCCCCTGCACAATCTGCTCCACAACAAACCTCCCCTGGAGGAGCTCCAGCCAATCAGCAGCAGCGTGCCACCCGAATCCGACTGGGACAGCCTGATGTCAGCCCAGCAGCGCATGGTGAGTGCCACTGCCAGCGTTTCTTAGCTCATTTACGTGTGCTACCACACGCTATGTGTGTTTTTTAATTTCTAATGAGGTGTAGATGAGAGATCACATTATTAAAGATAGTTGGCAGGATTCAAAGAGTGAAAACTGTCTAGTCAAGTTGATTCATCTGGAACGCCACATATATTTTCAGCTCATGACACAATCTTACGGCATAAGCACAACAGGAGTAAATCTCCAGATGTGTCCCACCTCTATTCTCTCTAAACAACACACATGCACACTTGTACTCCTGCAGAGAGGAATCCTCAACCCAAGGACACAAGCAGAACAGAGCAGGCCTCTGCGGAACACTTTTGAATGACGACTTAAGACTTTGTGATTTGCCAAGGACTCGGCTTTGAAGTTTAAGTCCCCCACAAGTGCCTGGAGATCCCGCGCACTGTAAAAAGTGCAGGAGAACAACGTATTGAATTGCATTTCACGTCAGAGCGATTTTATGAATCTATAAATAGAGGGACAATGAGAAAGCGGGACTAGGAGTGGGAATTCAAGGGAGTTAAGGGAGCCCCCTCCGCTCCTCCGTGGTGGTCTCTCTAGACTGTGAGGCATAGAGCCCAGACACAAGACTGACAGACACTTATTGTTCGATGCTTGTAAAAGGGAATTCTCTATGAACCCCTCTGCTGCTGCTGCTGGCCCAGAGTTAGGTGACTCAGTCCGGCCCCTGAGGTCTGGACTCCCCTGGCCTGTCAGCATGCAGATGCCAAAGCCCACTTTAATTAGCTTACATATTCATCTTTCATGAGATGCTTTGTGCTTATTCTTTAGCTTGCATTCCATTGGTGGAAACTTCACATCATGTGTAGAGACACCTACATGTAATGTATGTGATGGACAGCATCACATAGAAAATGACAATCACAAATGTAATCTTTTTAAGGATTGAGGCATACAACGTGGATGTCAAAGAACTAGATAAAAGTCATTGCGGTTGCACATTGCTTTTTGGCCAAAAAGCTACACTTGCACACATCATTCTGTGGCTGCATGTAAGGAAACACCTGTAGATTTAACATGTTGAATTAGGTGACCCGCTGTCAACGCGAAACCAAAGTGAATGGATGTGTGGAGCACACCAAATAGCCTGACAGATGCTAGCCAGTGGCCTGATTTTGTTATCTGAACAAGCTTTTGCAAAGATAGCAATGTCAGATATATCAATATTACCTTATGATGTTTATTATAAAAATATTTAGTATGAATCTCATACAAAAATGATCTGATAAATCGGCTCATTTCTGTTTCATTTTCTTTATCTAAATAAATGTTAGTAGTGACAACTGTTGATATAAGTTTTAATTTTATGCATATTAGCACAAATGACTTACAAATTTGTTCCAGCGAACATTTAACGATACAATATACAAACAATACACACAAAAGTAAAATAATAATAATTATAACAATACATAAATACAATAAGTAAATAATTAAAAATAAATAAATAAAACAAAAATAAAATACTGACCTCTACATTTAATCTAAATTATTCCTCCTCAATTTTACTGCTTCATGTAGAATTTGTCTTGAAAATATAAGTTAGTATTAAAATTTAGTATTAATATAATATAATATAATATAATATAATATAATATAATATAATATAATATAATATAATATAATATAATATAAATTAATATATAATTATATAATTATATTAAATTATTTTATAATAATATAATATATATTATTATAAAATAAAAATTTATATTATTATAATATACTATAATATATTATAATATAATATAATATAATATAATATAATATAATATAATATAATATAATATAATATAATATGTATAATATAATATAATATAATATAATATAATATAATCTGTCTTTTCCTCACATGTAAATCTCATGCACTGTTCAGGTGCTGCTGATTCTTAATTGCATTACAGAGAGCTTTTGTGATTGTGTAATTAGAAAGGCATTTCAAAGAATTGTTACCGAACTGCTGTGGTTGGATGTGCACGGGATGATCTCTCGGTTTCCTCTTGATATAATGAGGGAAAGCATATGAAAAGTTAATTGTGCTCATTTGATGTTCAAGTGCAGCTGCTTGTGTTTGATTTGCAGTGAGCGCTTCACTTGCGCTCACTTGTCTTAATATGAACAGGACATCCTGTTGTCGAGCGAGAGGTTGTTTTGTTTTTTTCAGTAGTATTCTGCTACTCTCACCTTATAAATACTTCACTGTACTTTGGATAAAAGCGTCTGTAATATGTAAATGCAATGTGAGGTATGTGCAAACTCTTACCGTATATATTAGAAATTCTTTGTAGTGTATATTGAGTCATGCATTAAGATCTGGTATGTCAATTCAGGTGTGCAGAATGCCGTGGCATAAAATATAAACAAGGTAAATATGTACAAACATAAAAACAAGAATGACAGCACTGAAAATGAGTTTTGGAGGTATGCAGTGAATAGAAGATGAACAAGAGTATAAGATGAAAGAGAGAGTTTTTTCTGCTGGTGGCCCTGCTAAACCTACAGTGCCTGTTTGCAATGGATAATATTTATGTGTCCAGGGTAATATTTTAGTGCTTAAGTTTTTCTCATTCAGATTGGGAGATTTAAAGGGATAGCTCAATCCAAATTTTAAAAATCTGTCATCTTATTTTCATCCTTTACTTGTTTAATGCTCATTTGAGTTTATTTCTTCTGTTGAATACAAAAGAAGATACTTTGAAAAATGCTGGATGCTAGTAACCATTGACTCTCATAGTATTTTTTCTTCTACTATGAAAGTTAATAGGTCTAAAATATTTTCGTCTTGTTCAACAGAAGAAAGAAGCTAAAAAAGGTTTAGAACCACATGAGGGAGAGTAAATGAAGAGGTAATTTAATAATCTCTTCAATAGATTTGCAAATGATGTAATTTAATTATCCATTAGTCTTGTAAGGAACTGTGGGAAACATTTCTGACTGTGACAATTTCTTATATCCTTCGGGTGACTATGTATCATTAGAAACTTCGTCCCTATTGTCTATTTGTTTAATCTGTCAAATATTTGAGGTCAAAAGCTTCCTTTATTTGATCAAACATAGAGAAAAACTACTTTAGTCTTCAGTGTCACCGAAATAATATAGCCATTGGATGCTCAAGAATCATTTCTTCTTATCAATACTGATTTCTTTTTCTTTTTTGAAAACGGCATTTTTTTCTTAATAATGAGATGAATAGAATGTTAGAAAAGGACTGCATATTTGGAAATAAAAGTCTTTTGAAACATTATATATCTTTGCTGTCACTTTTGATGGATTTAATGCATCTCTGCAGAATAAATTTATTATATTTTCCCCTATAAATGATTAATATTAATAACAGAAACATCGTTAGAATGGGATAAATAGTTCTGATATTTATATCTAGGTTTTTGATTGCTGTCCTTTATATCAGGTGTAATCTTGTTGCTCAATAGATGGTATATTTAATAGATCTCATTTGTAAATTCAACCTCATGTGTACAGTTGAATTCAGAATTATTAGCCATGCTGAATCACAGTATTAGCTCTCCTGTGGATTTTAATCACCAATTATGTGTTTAATGAAGAGAAGATTTTTTTTTCAACACATTTCTAAACATCAAAGTTTTCTTTTATCTTCTTTTATGATTTCTTTTATCTTTGTCGTGATTAGAGTACATTATAGTTGACTAGATATTTTTCAATATACTCTAGCATTCTGCTTAAAGTGCAATTTAAACACTTAAGGCTGATTTATACTTTTGCGTCGAGTGATCGCCATGACTCACGCCACATGCTTTGCGTGTAGCCGTGTATATATACTTCTGCATGCTGTTTGTGTTGCTCTTGCTTGTGTCGTTGCGATGTGTAGTTACATTTTTTGAAAGGTGCGTGACAACATTCTCATCAGCCACGCACGGCGAGGGCTATGCGACTGCACGAATGCTGCACCGGACCATACGTGTGCGCTTGATGCAAAAGTATAAATCAGCCTTTAACTACAATGTAAAAAAAAATCTGTTATATTATTTTATTTATTTATTTAAATAATTCCGGCAGCTGGGGTTTAAAATAACAGTCTTTAAATTACAGACGTTTACATTCAAATAGCGGACAATAAATTACAGAAATTTCCTTAAATTTTATTTTCCGGTAAATTTCTGTAATTTATCGTCTGTTTTTTTTTACGACAAATGTCTGTAATTTAACGAAAAAAAACGTAAAATAATGGATTTTTTTTACAGTTTAGGTTAATTAGGCAGGATAGGGTAATTAGCCAAATCATTGTATAATGATGGTTTGCTCTATAGATAATTGAAAAAAATATTGCTTAAGGGGGCTAATAATTTTGACCTTAAAATTGTCTTTAAAAAATTAAAAACTGCTTTTATTCTCGCCTAAATAAAACAAATAAAACTCAAATCTAACTCCAGTAGAAAAAAATATTATTGGAAACACTATAAAAAATTCCTTGCTCTGTTAAACATAATTTTGTGAAATATTAAAAAAAGGAAATAAATTCACAAGGGGGGTGAATAATTAAGTGCGAATAATGAGACTTCAACTGTATGTTAGCAGAACTCTCAGTCTCTGCCAGTTGATTAATGCGATCTAGTTACTGAATGTGACGCTGCCACATAATCGCACCACCCTAATGCCCGTCAGTGCCCTGCTCTCCAGACATCCACCTGTCAGCTTTTTCTCCCTCTTCTCTCACTAATGTGCCTTTGCACTTGACAATCACTCAGTAGTGCGCCAAATTCAGCGAAGGATCAGACAAACAGATCACTTCTCCTGTTTTCCCTCTCTGTGTACTCGCTCAGGGAACACTGAACTATCAGCTGCAGACAGAAGCCCAGTTAACCACTAAACCACACACAGGTGGGACCGCAAAACAACAGCAGCTCAAGACAGGGCCCAGATTTACGATGGCCTGGAGGGTTCAGCGAGGAGCAGCCACTCACTCGAGAACCAACAAATTACACAGCGCTCAAGCTCAGCTCAAACGCGCACTCGTAACCTTTGCAAAGGAATTACAGCGATGACTATTGTAAAGAGAAAGGAGTCGTTCAACACCATTCATCTGCTCTGTAATTGTTATGTCTCCTTTTTATTGCTATTTTTAAAAGCTGAGGTTTGAAATGCATAATAGGAACAGTTGAAAATAGAAAATTAATAATTAGAGATGCTTCGATTAAGATTTTTGAAGAAGATACCGAGTATCGATTTCTGTCAAGGTGATACAGAGGACCAATGCTGATGCTTTAAGCTTTATAATGCATACAGCACATTTCCTATTTAAGTATGAACCCTAAGAGAAGATCTTAACTTACCTAAAAGAATGCTGCATTTAATCCCTTAAACATGCCCCTTATAACCATTTAGTGTGTACATATCATGGTCAGAAGCAGCTTTACATAAAATAATAAATAAAACTGAACAAAATAATTAGTAAAAACAATGCAATTTAGCAACATTGCAAATGATGGAAGAATCCAACATGTCTTGATAAAGAAAAAAGTTTAGGGCACATATTTGATGCTCAAGAAGTTAAAATGCACACCTATAAATGGAAATAGGCCTATGTTTATTGAACATGCAACTAACTGTCCATTGCAGTTAGTATATTACAAAAAGTTATAATAATATATATTCAAGTTTTAATAAAAAACCTAATATTTCCAGCCAGGTTTTAGTGAACATGCAACATAGTAAAAAACACAGAAATGTCAGTTCTTATATGTAAAAAAGCCTAAAAACACACAAGATTGGCAAGAAATTGGCACTGGAGATATCTTTAATGCTCTTCATTTAACCCAACCAATGCAATGCTTAGAACATCACTGTGCCTCTCTCTATCTGTTCTCTTGCTCATTCACTCTCGTTGTCATGATTTGCGGGGTATTTTATCTACTTCTGCTGCTCATGTATAATATACAGGTGCGCACGTGCCTCGTGCCTAAACCTATAAACAAACATTTGCGATCGGTTCATGAGATCAGCCAGATTGGCGAGCACCGATCGAGTCATGAAATTAGATTATCGGCCAATACTGATCTCCGGCCGATCGATCAGAGCATCACAGAGGAAAATCACAGAGGAAAATCAGTTGTTATTGATAAATATCTTTGGAAGTCCAGAATAAGTTTTTTTTATTATTAAAGAGACAATAATTTAATTTCCTTTACCTTTGGACCTTTAAAAGTCACATATATTGACATTTACATTACACTGAACTGAACTAAACGGAACTATGAAAAATGGACTGAAGCAGTTTCCACCTATGTTAAGCTGCTTTGACACAATCTACATTGTAAAAGCGATTTAGAAATAAAGAGGAATTGAATTGAATTCACAACAGCAACACACTGCGTTAAGGGTAATAATAAAAAGCATAATCGGAGCACCTAATAATGGAATGATCCTCAACTTTCCTTTAAGATTGACAATCACAAAGCCAATGAAAAAGGTGTGTTCAAACACCTTTAATCTGCTTTCATTGGCAAGCTAAATTGCAGCCATTTCTTTTCATAATTCCAATTAACCTACAGTACAGCAGGTTGTCATGATCATGTTTGGTCTTAACATTTAACTTTCTTTGTAATTGAATAATCTGTAATCTTCTATAAATGTTAAATCTCAATTTTACTGATGATACTTTGACAGTATAAAAAAAATTAAGATATAAAAATAAATAAAAAGTCTTGTGTTTTTTTTTCTTTTCAGGAATCGGACAGCAATAAAGTATGTTCCTTATACTCCTTCCGGAATAACTCTACCTCTCCACACAAGCCAGAGGAGGGGGCCAGGGAGCGTGGCGACCTGCTGAGCAGCTCAGCCTTCGGTACGCCAGAACGCCGCAAAGGAAGCCTGGCCGATGTGGTGGACACACTGAAACAGAAGAAACTGGAGGAGATGACAAAGACAGAACAAGACGGTACGCAAGGTTTCGGCTTGTTTGCGTGTGTTTGGATCTACTGTACGGTTATGTGAGCGAGTGCTCTTTTCCTCTAAGCGAGAAGCGTTTTTTTGACGTGCATCGATCTTCTCGGTCGCTCTGTTTTCCTCATTTCTCCTAGTGTATAACTCTGTCTTCTTTCTTATTCTACATAATCAATCTTTTTTTTCCCTACTGTACACGCATACACACAGTCGTTTAACCTGGGAGGACTGACGTGGCTGTGTTTTCCAGTTTGTTCTGAACTGGATCCAGTGTGACAAAGAGTGGGTGGCACTACCCCTCAGCTTAAGTGTGGTCTCCCGGCAATGCCAAACCAAACTCTCAGACCATAAAACACACGCCACGACCTGACGCCAGGAACATTACCTTTTTATTCTTCAGTACAGACGACAGCATTCATGCCGCAAAATTCATCAACAGACCAACTCAAACAGCTCCAAGAAAGCATTTTTTTTTCTTTCTTCCATGTGTTTAGGGCTCAGAAGTATCCAAGGATTTGGCAATTAAATTTGAACGATATAAAATGATATAAAATACTTATGTATAGTGTAAGGATTTGATTATATGACGAATTTAAGCATTCAGGGTAGGTTTAAGTTGTAAAAGTGAAAATCCAGTTCTGTGGCTAAAGGCAGAATTTATGTAATAGATATAAAACAATCTTTTTATTTTGTTTTATTTTTTTTTTAAAGATATTTTTAATGAACCGTTTGGTGCAGATCATGCCGCAGTGGAGCAAGTCCTCAGGGAGCACGACTGAAAAGCAAATACTGGAAAGAGTTGCTGAAACAGTTTCCTCTCCTCGTAATTAGTGTAAAGCAGAAACCTATACAATCAAATATTACACACACACACACACTCAGACGTTATTGCTCCTTGGGGAGATGCTAGTCTCATTTAAGCATCTTGGGAGCTCTTAGCCCGAACACTTGATCAGAGGAATAAATTAGGCCATAATTCAGTTAAAAGTATCTTCTTCTTTTTTTTCTCACATATTTTTCCGCTCTCATTTTGTGAAGGTCTTCATATTAATTTAATCGTATTTGTTTATGGTCTGCTTCATTATCGCCATGGGTTAGAGAAATATTTTGAATAAGAAAATAGGACAAATTAAATAAATCTGAGTGAGGGCCTGTCAGTCTTGAATATTTTCATATTCATAATTGATATAGAAAATCGTGACAGGCCATCCATTATCATAAAGGGGCTTCATTTTGCTGCTGGTGCGATGAAATAATTTAACAGCAATCTAAATTTCTGTGAACTGATTTTCTTTTTTTTTTTCTATAAAAATATTCGCACCTATAATTTGCCTGTCTGTCAATTAAGGCGCTGTATTAAACAGAATTCACTTTTGGAAATATCACTTAAAGTGACTTGCTGTATAATTCGTTCATTTTTTTTTGGCTTAGTCCCTTTATTAATTAGAGGTCCCCACAGCGGAATGAACCGCCAGCTTATCCAGCACATGTTTTACAAAGCGGATGCTCTTACAGTCGCAACCTATACACCCTTGCATTCATACACGTACACTATTATTTAGCTAATTCACCTATACCGCATGTCTTTGGACTGTCGGGGATACCGGAGCACCCGGAGGAAACCCACGCCAAAATGAGGAGAACATGCAAACTCCAAACTGAAATGCCAACTGACCCAGTTCGCGGCTCGAACCAGCGACCTTCTTGCTGTGAGGCGATTGCGAAACCCACTGCGCCACCGTGATGCCTTGCTGTATGATGTTGAACTAAAAAAAAAAAATCTTCTTTTGATGTAATTTGTTTCCCTCACCTCTCATGCATCTCCAGCATCAGTAGGATCCAGTGAAGTGCTTGTGTCCTCCTGTTGTTTCTAGTAGGGTGTTTTTTTAAGATGCACTCTTAGCCCTCGTGTGCAAGGGTGCTATGCTAATGAGCCCCAGCTGGTATGGCCGGTTGCTGCAGTAATTTAAATGGTCAAGTGCAGCTCATAATCCTGAAGGCCCGTATGTTTAGTGCAGACAGGAGAGGGTGCTTCACTTCTAGTGTACAGCTGTGTTAATCTGCCCTTAATAATGGAGACCCAGCCGACCTCATGCCTCTACGCCTCACACCACGGTTTCTCCCGTTGCACAGAAATTAGTTCCTGAGCTCGAGAGAGACAAGAGGCATGCAGAGTTCAATGCGTTGAGATGCTGGAATAGAGCAGTTCTGCGTCCTTGAGAACTTCTCAGTTTGGTGCAGCTGTAAGGGGAATCTTCAAGCCCACGGAACCTCAAATGTCAGGATTAACCCCTTGCGTGACTCCAGACGTCATTGAGTGAGCCATGTGTTGTCTTAACGACAAAGCATGTCTTTATGAAATGCGAGGCAAAGAATGGACACGCTAAAAATAATAATGCCCAACTCAGCATGTTATTAAGGGACCAACTCTAACCTTTCATTAGCTAACCTTCTTAAGGTGTGGTCACACTACAACTGCATCCTAAATCATGTACTGTATTTGATGAACAAAGACATTAGTTGGTCAGAATATTGTTTTTGTACTTTTAAAATACTGTGCTTTTGGATATTATGCAGTGCCTTTTGCATACTTAATAGCAAGTCGGATTTAACTCCAACAGGACATGGAACAGGAAATGATGAAACAGTATTTGTTATTTGCAGATTATTTTGCAGTTGGTTTACATACAGTTATTATCAGAACTATTAGCCTCCCTGTTTATTTTTCCCTTATTTCTGTTTAACGAAAATAAGATATTTTTAACACATTTCTAAGCATAATAGTTTTAATAACTTATTTCTAATAACTGATTTATTTTATCTTTGCCATGATGACAGAACATAATATTTGATTAGATATTTTTAAGACACTTTTATACAGCTTAAAGTGACATTTAAAGGCTTGACTAGGTTAATTAGGTTAACTAAGCAATAAATTAAGGGTAATTAGGCAAGTTATTGTATAACGTTGGTTTGTCCTGTAGACTATCAAAAAATATAGCTTAAAGGGGCCAATAAAAATTTATTCTAGCCAAAATAAAACAAATAAGACTTTCTCCAGAAGAAAAAATGTGATCAGAAATACTGTGAAAATTTCCTTGCTCCGTTAAGCGTCATTTGGGAAATATTTAAAAAATAATAATAATTCAAAGGGGGGCTAATAGTTCTGACTTCAACTCTACATCTGTTTTCTCAAAATATATACTTTATATCACCTTATTTCTTGAACAGTCTTAAGCAAGATTTTTTTTTGTAAGCCTTTTTGGTGAGCAGACTACACTTTGGTTGGACAGATGGCTCGGAACTGCACTCACCCATTTTCAACCCTAAAAGTATTTGTTTGCAGTTTAACGCTAGGTTGGTTAAACATGGCCCATTCTCTCTTACCGACTTACTCAACACTTTATTTGGTGGGCCAGTGAGGCATTTCTTTACTTATTTTATTCTATTTTATTTTATAGCTGTATATTATATCATACTTTTATTTTTTTTGGTAATTAGCCAAAATATTAATTAGATAACAGTATTTTAATATCACCACAGGTTTTCTTTTTACCCTAACATTCATTTGTTTTATTTCATTTTATTTAATTTTTCTTTAAGGTTTTTAAGCAAGATTTTTTTTGTAAGCCTTTTCGCTGAGCAGACTAGTTAGACAGATGGCTCAGACTGTTGTCATTGGTCTGCCATCTACAGTACATATAAATCACTTTGGAAATCCAGAATCATGTTTTTTTTTCTTTTAGTGGAATAGTGGTCCCTTTACTTTTAAAAGTTTGCTAACCTTTGCAAACACTGCATGAAGGAGAATGCTTATAAAAGTCTAATAGAAGCACTTTTAAAAAAAGAATGATTCTTAACTATAAGATTGATTGAAACAATCAGATTTGCAGGTCAAAGTTTACTTAGAGTAGCGGAAGATGAAACCTACTTACAAACATACTTAAAAAAAAAAAAAAAAAAAACTGCCATTACCAAGCTAAAATGCAACCATTACTGAATTCTTCTTTATTTGAACGTACTTCAAACAAAAAAAAAAAAAAATAATAATCCCTGCCATTGCCAGGTTAAAATGCAGCCATCTTTTTCCATGGGCTGTCAGGATCGCTTTGGGTCTTAAGATTTCAGTCTTTGAGAATGGCATTGTGTAGGCAGCACATACCTGACTGAAGCACACCGCTTTGTAAAACAGTGTCTTTCAGTCAAGGAGAGATAAATTGGGACATACTTGAAGGGATGCATTGATATAGACGCACACTGTACTTCATAAGCATGAAAAGATGCATTGATATATACGCACACTGTACTTCATACCTGTCTTTACATGCACTTAATTGAATGCGCACCGGGGCCCTAAAAGTCAACCACTCTCAAATTCAATCAGACCTATTAGAACCTTACCGCAAGTCAGTGAAACCGGACTGTCATCTCCATCTCTTCACTCCCTAACAATCCTTAAAGTGCCTTAAGTGCTTGTGACCACTCTAATGAATGAAAATATCCTGCCTTGAGGACTGCATTAAGCTGAATAGTCACCTTCGCTGTAAAAATGCTACACGAGCCACCGAGGACATCTTAGGATTTTATAAAACTGGTATTGTACAATATTATCATGTAGAGAGCTCTCGGGATGATGCTTGTTGATTGTTTAAAATGCCTAAAGTGGAAATAAAATCTAAATAAAAAAGAAAGACAAACAGAACAAGAGGATAACATTAGTGTCCATTACAAAGATTCAAGGTGACCGTGCCTGGGATTCACAATCAAATTAAGGTCTTTCTTATTAGATGTACTCAAGTAATGAACTTTGATATATTAATCCTTAACTGGGTCTTTTCTTTTCATTGTTGCAGTTCTGTGATATTCTTGCTGCACTTTTATCAACACTCCTTTTTTTAAGAGGAGTGATTCTTTAACCTCTGTTTGGATGAACTGCGCTCACCCATATTCAACCTTGAAATGATTTGTTTGCAGTTTAACGCTCCAACTGTCTGATTTCTACATTGGGTTGCTTGGTTAAACATGGCCTATTGTCTCTTACTGACTTACTCAACACTTTATTTAGTGGGCCAGTATGTTCTTAATTTTATTTTACTTAATTTTATTTATTTATTTATTTATTTATTTATTTGTTTGTTTATTTGTTTATTTGTTTATTTATTTATTTATTTTTATTTTATTTATTTATATTTATTTTATTTTATTTTATAAATGTATGCGATATATTTTTTTTTGTATTAGCCGTAATATTAATTAGATAACAGAATTTTAATATCATTGTAAGTTTTCTTTTCACCCTATTGAATCTAAAAATCTAATTTTATTTATCTTTAATACTCCAAATATTTGATTTCTTCATTGAGTAGCTTAAACATGGCCCATTCTCTCTTGCCAACTCAGGAGCTGATCACACCGAACTTGCTTTTACGTTCCACAAACATAAGGCGCACCACTCTGTGATCACCACATGACTGAAACAGCTGGGTATTGTGCGAGACTGTTGATATCGTGAAATTGAAGATTTGTGATTCATACAGCACCGAATAACTCAAAACAGCAACCACAAGTCTCTCCTCCATCTTCAAAAGTCTCTGTAGTTGTCTTGACAACACAAACACTGCTGGCACCTCAACGGATACCCCGCCTCTGCCTTCATTTGATTGGAGAATGAAAAAAAAAAAATGTGACTGATGTAATGCAGTTATTCCACTCAGAGTTGACTTTTTGCGAGCGCACGGCATGCAATGGTTAAACCAGGTTTTTACTTCTGCATCAAGAGATCGGCGTGACCCACGGCTCATGCAATGCACGTAGCCGTGCATTTATACTTCTGCGCACTGTTTGTGTTTCTCTGCAATAACATTTCCGACACGCTAGCTGGCAGTAGGTTTTTAAGTTCCTCTGTGTCGAGTTTTTTTGCTGGTGTTTTTTTTTCTGAAAGCTACCTTAATGTACAAGTAGCTCAAACTCGCGCATTTTGAGGCTGGAATCGGCGGATGTGCAACAACTTTTGTCATAACAGCAGTTTCCATCTGAAGCTCCTTCTCAGG
The DNA here is from genome assembly GCF_052040795.2 of Danio rerio. Taxonomy (NCBI): domain Eukaryota; kingdom Metazoa; phylum Chordata; class Actinopteri; order Cypriniformes; family Danionidae; genus Danio; species Danio rerio. Next base: position 27,398,779 of record NC_141027.1, read on the forward strand.
ACACTCACTGCATCAGGCTCATGCGGCTCTCACCTCCTCCCACACTCGTCAGCGATACCAAGCCAACCAATCACAGAGCTTGCGCTATTCATTGTTTCGACGTGTAATTAAATTTTTTGAGAGGTGCGTGTCAGCGCCGCCAACGGCCGCGCCGATAGCTATGCGTCCACGAATACGCTGCACCGTAGTATACGTGAGCGCTTGAAGCAGAAGTATAAATCAGTCTTAAAACAAGGCGCAGCAGATGGATAAAACGCGAGGTGCCTGGGCGCATAAGACTCCTGGCCATTAGTAAATAATTCAAAATAGGGCCCTCTCAATGGAAAAAGCATGTTCAGTGTGATCAGCTCCTTACTCAATACTTTAATTAGTGGGCCAGTGAGGCATTTTTTTGTTTTATTTTATTTTATGTTATTTTATTATTTTATTTTTAGTTTATTTTATTTATAGTAATTTTTGGTAATTAGCCATAACATTAATTAGATAACAGAACTTTAATATAATGCAAAAGTATTCTTTGACCTTAACATTCATACATTACTTTCCAGCGGACAGAAAAATCTAGAAAAAAAAAAATCATCTGCACCTTGTCAAGAAGGCACACTGCCTACTGCTCTAGTTTGGGCACCAGTGAACCAGTGGGTCTGCCAACTTAGTCAGCAGTCTTGTATTGGCAGGACTGGCCATGGCTGCTGGTAATAGCTTGTTAGCTGCTAATCCACGCTTAGAGCACTGTTCATCTGAATGCCAGCATTGCATTTTGCAGGCAGTTCGGTGGCAGGGGTTCAGACTGGTGGCTGAAAAATAGACCATCCACGCAGCCTGCCATTCCTCTGTGACGTGCACTGCTTCAGCTGAAGACCACACATGCTGTAATATAGTCTGCAGTCTCTTACAGAAGCTATTAATTTGAAATTATGCTTGCTTGCCAGGATTATTTGATGTATAATCTTTCCATAATGCTCAGAGAATGGTTAAAAAACAAAATCAATCATAAACGTGCTCTCTTGTGTGCACATTCCCTGAGCAGTTGCTCAACCCTATGCACTCTTGCACCTTTTTTTCCCTCAGTAAAAGTGAAAGGGCAAGGTTGTTAGCCACGTTTAGAAATATGTCAGCGCCAACAGGTGTCAAAGAGGCACTTTCAAAAAGCAAGTGAATTACGCTTGCAGGAGTGACCCGGGTGACAACAGGAACAGTTGCTAATGTGGCGTGGATGAGGGCGCCCTCTGGGGTGGTAACCCTGAGCCCTCTGAGGCGGCAGAGGAGAGGCGAGGTTAGCGGACGGCTCTATACACCTGGAGCTTTGTGTATTGAGTTGGAGTTAATGAGTTTAGCAGGGGGGCAGATTCTTCAGTGGCTCCATCCTACGTAAAGCCTGATCTTGGGGGCAGGGGATATTTCCAGTGCCCCCCCGCCCTGCGGACCTTAGCCATTTCAGCAGCAGGTGAGCACCGGTGCACATTTGAATAACAGCTGTGTGTGTGTGTGTGTGTGTGTGTGTGTTACCTTCCTTATCTGCTCCATAGAGGCTATCTATCCTCAAAATCTCCTTTGGGGCACTCATTTTTCTGATGAACTATGGTTGAGGAGGTATTTCTATAGAAGCACCCAGCTCCTCCCCTATATTTATACATTTCTAACTGAAATCTGTCCCTTTTTCTCTCTTTTCTTCAACATCCAACCTAATATCTCTAGGCAGCATGTGTCTTTTCCCCATCGAGATCGGGAGATTGATGGGTTTGGGCAACGGGAGATTTGAGTGCAGAAAGCTGTTTTACCGCATGCCATTTCAGTTGCATTTTTATGATCCTCTTGAAAGGGTTCTTGTTGGAAAAGGAGAGGGGCTAGCTTTGCTCTCCAGCTACAGTGTCGTCTACTTCTGATTTCTATTCCACCTAATTAATAGCAATCTTTGTTGTAATGATGCATGGCACCGACCCTAGGCTTGATGCATACACAATGAGGTTGACCTTTTTAATTTCTTGGCTAGTGTTGGTTTCAAACCTGAGATCTGGAAGCATGCTTCAAACAGAGTGACGGCCCAGCGCTCTGTTATGTCAGTCCACCAGACCCTCGGGCGGTGTTCTCCGGGCCAAACATCAGTCGTTGGAAGATTTCTTGTCTAATGTACCTTCGACCAAGCCGCTTGTCTGAATGAAAGCCTATGGGATTGATTAATGCAAGTGTCCTGGTACACGTCAAAATATGTTAGTTACTCTTCTGGGTGATGTGTGGATCTCGAGAGTTGGCAGGTAAGGTAGTTGTGAGTTGGTTGCTCAGTAAAGAGCAAGATCTGGCCCATCACTTTTGTTTGAATAGGTAATGTAAATCTGCAGGGATTGAGCAGACATGAGCTGGAATGGCTTGTTAGGACACATGATCAAAAGCTTGTCTCCCTGCTCTCCGCTTCTTGCCAGTCAACTCTCTTGTCACCCTGTGAGGCAGACGTTAAATAGATTTTTTTTTTAACGTTGCGGGCATTCTGCCACTCTTCGGACTCTGACAAAAATGATAGCGTCTGCTCGTCCTGTCTTTCTCCTCAGAGGGAAAGCTACTCTACTGACAAGCCTTCAGCACTAAAAAAAAAGAAGATAGACTGATACAAACAGACTCTGGCAGCTCTGTTCAATCCATATCAAAACCCACTGCGGCCTGTATGCTTCATATCAAACATCCATAATACAAACACACTTCCCAGAGGAGTGTGTGACAGCAGAGACAAATCGTTCCCCTCCTGACTGCTGAGTGCGGACCTCCGAAACTCTGTCCCTGCTCCAAATAGAGTGCTTCTCTTTGAGATGACAAAACAAGCAGCTGCTTCTGCCTCACTGTGCCATTCTCTGCGTCCATATCACCTTCCCTCTTCTCAGATTCCCATTAGTCAACAGTAGCAACTGCTGTGGAGCATTCCAGGAGCCATCTTCTCTTTCGAGCTCAGCTGTTGACTCTGTCCCCCTTGTGCGGGACTAAGCACAACGCTTCCATTGTGCCGGTCTCTGTCATTGAGCTGGGCCTCTCCTGATAGGAGGAAACGGGTGTTTCAGGGAGACAAATCACAGCCAGGGCTCCTGAACAGAGCTCCATTTGTCTCCACTCAACACTGTAGGTATGACTCCTCAGATGTGAATGAGACTTGCACTTCATATACGTTCATATTAACATACCTTGAGCAAGTGCATGATTAAAATGCAAGTGCATGATTAAAAGGTAGATTTTTATTGTAGACTTCACAAAATAAATGCTGTTTTTAGAGATACTTAAAATATTTTTTCATGTGTAGATTGCTATAATGCCTAAATCTATTGTATACCCAGTATTCAATTACTTTTGAAAATACTTTAATTTTTATTTTGAATAAAATATGGATTTTGTTTCATAATCTTAAACTGACTTTTTTTTGCTTAGTGTACTTACAGTTAGGGTTGTCACAATACTGGAATTCGACACCAACCGATACTGGAATTTTAAAAACTTCCATTTGCTGCAAACATTTGAGCGATGTTGAGAAAGGTCATTATAGTTAACGAAAACAAACACAAAACGAAAACTAGAATTGAAAAAACATTTTCGTTAACTGAAATAAAAATAAAAAACTTTTTTTTTTTAACTAAAACTGAAACTGTATTTGGTTCATACAAAGCTAACTCAAACGAACTAAAATTATAGCAAAAACGTCCTTCGTATTCATCTATGTAAATGTAATTAAAACATACTGTAAAAGGTAAGAAGCCTTTTAGAAGTAAACCTATTTATTTTGCGCTGCAGGTGTTTGACCAGTACAGCACCTCAGACTCTGTAATCCTGATGTCATTGGCCAGATCAAGCTGGTTCTCCTCCAGTCAACCTCGCTCCCATTGCTTCCGTGACAAAAACAACTGCTGGACATGAGAGCAACACGTTGACAACATTAAATATGACTCAATCAGACATTTGTGCCCAATAATGGGTTTTAATACTGTTTTACTGATCGTGATCATGAACAACCAGATCTTCTAAGTGAACTGGTTGAACTAATTCACCAAATCGAACTGACTCATTTGAAACAATTCGCGTCTCCGGTAATGTTAAGCACTTATCCACAAACAACTTACTTTTTACATACTTGATACACCCAAAATAAACCAATATATACTGAGTTATTAAGTTATTAGAACAGAACACTGAGATCAGATTTGAGAAGCGGTTAACCAAAAATTATGTGCAAACAGTACATGTAGGCCTGCTGCGACTGAACTAAACTTAAACAACTACAGAGCTGGTAAACCAGGGGCTTAAATGAGAGGATCTGGCGAAACGTAAGTTTATTTTTAACAGAAAGTCATAATGGAATTTAAATATATGAATCATGCTTCATTTGAGCTGCAAAACTTAATTGTAAGAAACATTTTAGATCATGGTGATGATCATGGTGATGTTTTAACTTAAATTATGATTGCGGACAACATAATTTTGACATGTTGAGTCCAAACCCATCTTTGGTTGAGTTTTTAGGATACAATATTTATTTTGATTGTTTTGAATCTTGCACCCAACAAATATCGTAATTTGCACAAAAAAAAACTAAACTAAAAGTAATACTGAAATTATACTGAAACTAATAAAAACTAAACTATAAATAAGCAGTTTCAAAGTATAAAAACTAATATAAATTAAAATCTAATCCTAAAACATAAATTGAAACTAACTGGGTTTGAAAACAAAAGGTCAAAACGAAATAAATATAAAACTAATGAAAAATACAAAACTATTATAGCACGTTCTTAAACGGTGATGATTTGCCATTGTGTTTACATGCTCAACAGAAATGACTGTGATTGGCTGTGAAGGTCATCGATTCACCAAACTAACCGCTCTTTACTGTGTGTAACCACAGATACAGGGACAGATTCCAGTATCGTGATAACCCTACTTAAAGAATTATTGCAAATAAGCCTATTGCTTTATTGTTTTTAATTGAATGCAGTGACATTTATTCGTGTTTAAATAAAAAAAGAAAGCAACTCTTTTTAGGTCCACTGTAATAGAGTATGTTATGAGTGTTTTCCCATGCAACAGTTTTGATGTAGACGTCGTTGAGTCCTGCTCTTGTTTAACAGCAGTGTTGGAATAGCGGTATATGTGTAAAGCAGAACTGGAATGGAGTGGTTTTAATGAGCCAGCATCTTTATGTTCCCCTCTTGGTATTTGGATTAGCACAGTGAGAAAAGCAAAATGCTGATGCCTGAGAAAAGAGGACCACCCCATTAATTAGCCTTAAATCTGTCACTGCGCAGCTGAGCGCTGCCGGTGAAAAAAGCAGGACCCTTTATGTAGATTAAAAGCAGTCAGAGCGAGATGAGCTGAACTTAACCTGTAAAGCGTGTGTGCATTTGCGCTATATGAGTGTGAGATCACCACCACCCGCCTCGTGCTCGGTTCCCAAGCATTGACTGCACATAACTGGACAAAGGAGATGGTGTCATCTGACTAGGATCAAAATAGTGTCAATGTAACTCACACCGTAGCCACAGACGGGCCGGTGTGCCCAGCTAATGATTTCAGGCCACATAGCAAGACTTGTTTTATAAGACCCAGCTACGTCAGCTCCATCTGGTTGCTAATACCACCACCCTTTCTGAAATTCACAGACACAACAGCTAACACAAGCCCTCCTGTGCACTTAAAAGTTTGTTGTGTTTCTTCCACAGTGAATGGATAGATCAACCTAAAATAAACATTTTATTTTTATTTATTCACGTTTAATTCATTATAAACCTGAATGACTTACTTTTATCGGCTTTTTGTCCATATGATTTTTGAACCAGAATTGACTTGCAAGAGATAATATTCAAAATATATTATTAAGCAACATTAAACAGGTCGGGAGCTTTAAAATATCAGTGATGCACATCAACACAATATGCTTCTTTGCTGTACATGACTCTTCTGTCTCCTTGTGCCTTTCTCTTGCTCTCTCTTTGTTCAATAAGGTGCCAAGGGATGAGATGGGATGTCAGAAAAAACAGATAGAAACATGTTTTATTGCTCGGCAAATGCTGCGGCTGGGATCATTGTAATTATTCGCTGAACACCATCTCTCATTGGGAGTGGCCCCCATATAATTTTAAGTCTGTGTAGGTCGCGTGGTTAATACGTTTTAGGACCCTGTCATCCATTACATGTCATGAAGTTCCAATGATAGCTTGAAGTTATGAGTTTTAATTCTAATTAATGGTTTTGCTGGAAGGGAAAAAGATCTTATATTTAATGTTTTTTTGTAAAATGATGTCTTCTGCGATTTGTGATTTGGGTAGCGAAGCATGCTTTTCTCACTCCTTTAATTTCCCAGAGCGCCCTGCCTGAGGATGCCGTGTACACAAGCTATGTTTCCAACCAAAAATGCAAATTATGCGCAAAACTGGATTATCGCATAAAAGAGGTGCGAATAAAGCATTTCCATCCAACGAGTCAAAGAGAACAAAATCGTCACTTCCTGATTTACTGCCACCAAATATCAACAGTAAAAATGAGATTTGCTGCAGTAGGAGAAGCTGCATGAATATTTTCTTCTTTTAATAAATTATTCAGTAAGCAATCCAGACACGCAGTGAATGCGCGGTGGCGTTTGAAGGGGCGAGACGCTTAGCACAGGCACTCTTGATTCTGGACGTCATTAGTAAATTAATAACACAAATACTGAAATGGTTTAGGCGTTTTAGAATGACCAAAACAACATTTCAGATGTTTTACAATGTGGTCAACCGGCTGGTTTGTCCATTTGCACACATTTTTATCATCACATGATCTCTTATAACAAAATCACATGACTTTTTTTAATGCACATACTGGAATTTGTTCTGTAAAATGTTTCTATCGCAGTTTATGTACATCTTTTCTTATCAAATAAAAACTTTATCCTACTCAGTTTGGCGCATACACTCAAAAAATAACTCATTGCATGATCCAAAATTAATTGAGGACAGGATTTCCATCAAATAAGTTTGTTTAGCACCAACTAAAAGAACTATTTACACAATTAAATGCAATTGAGTTGGTCTAACATTATTTTATCAAATAAAATTTTAAATACATTTGTATTTTTATTTAACTTAAACTCAACAGTGTGATAATATCATGTTACAGTAAGTGTCGTACTTTTAGAAGTCTTTTAGTTTTATCTTAAATGAAAGTTATCCTAAATGAATTAAGAGCCATTTTTCAAGCATATTTCATGAATTATTTATTCAGTTGATTGAGGCTGACTTCACAATTAGTTTTAGGACAGTTATTGCTCACTGACCAAAGCAGCAAACTGCAGTTTTGCTAGGTAAGCTGCCAACACCTTAAGCACGGGTGATTCTGCAAGGTTCTAATCTCAAAACTTAAAGCATTACATGAAAATCTTCTAAATCTTCAAACTGAAGATTAAACTCTAACATGTCTTTTTAATAACTTTAACCACCTTTTGCTTACTTTTATTGTCAAAATTTCCCTCTCTAATTAAATCCCACGCTTAGCATGCTGCACTACAAATCCCCTACCCAGGTAGTTGGACCAACAAAATTCCTTCTTGTTATCCCAACACAAAACATTTAAATTAACTCGTCATAGTAGTAAATAGTCATCCAATTTAAGTAGAATACACATAAAACAAATAAATTAGACAAAGAAATTACAAGAATTGTGTTGTTTCAGCTCATTTGAATGTTTTTTAATGTTTTTATGAGCATTTTCAAAATTTATGCACATCTTTGCATTACCATCAACCGTTTTTTATGCTCATATTAATAATGCACATAAAAAAGGTGGATGGAAACTTAGCTACTGTGGTCTAGTGTTTCATGGTGTATATTTTCCAACCCAACATATATATATATATATATATATATATTTGTTTTTTTTCTTTGTCTCTCTGTCTCACACACTTTCTTTTTCCCATTCCTGAGAGGTGATAAAGAAATGAGCTTAGCTCCATGTGAAACGGCAGCTTTTTCCGTCCTCTCACAGCATGCTGTGGTGGATTTGACCCCACAGCAAAGAGGAAAAAGAAACGGGTCGATTTGAAAGAAAATACGGTGGCTATTGTTCCAGAACCATGCAGGAAACAATGGTACATTCATTGAGTGTGTTAGCTGTAGGGCGGACTTGAGAGCAAAAGAAAATCATAACCTTTTGAAGTATTGTAGTTACCGGTAACTACTCCGTATCCTCAAAGCCTCTTCATATACTTGCTTGGATATCAACAGACAAAAAAAAAAAAAAAAACTCTGTAAACTGACAGATTCGTCTCAGCATCCTGCTGCTGATAATGGGCAGAATTGGTCAGATTGTGTCTGTATTGTTCAATAGCACTCCATAGGCGGATTGTGTTCCTGCGTGCAGCTGTGTGGGCTGAACCCAGCAGTCACTGGTGGTCTGAGAAGTAGTGAGAGTGTGCAGTTACATGATAGCTGCGTGTGTGTGTGTGTGTGTGTGCGCGAGAGAGAATGGAGGTCGGTGGCTAAAAATAGTGACCTTTTGGGCCCGTGTGCGCTAGCGCTGAACTCTGACATGCTGGTAAACAGAGTGCGCTGCACGGGACTATAAACATTTTTAATTGTTGCCTCATAAAAACAGAGACTGTCAGTGGCAGTGGTGTAAAAAAATATGCTTCCTTAATTAGTCAGGCGAGTTTTACAAAGAACGAAGCTTCTTTTTTTTTTTTATGCACTCGATACGATGCTGTTTACTGCTGTAAAGCAGTTCACACGTGGCTCATACAGTAATATGCTCGTTTGGATAGTTTAAGATCATCCATTTTAAAGATATTGTAATGATTTTTCTTAATAATTAAAAATAAGATCTCAAGATGTAACAGCCTCTGTCGATTACTTCCCCCGAAGAGTGTGTTTAAACCAAGCAGTAATGTTTTTATAGTTAAAATGTCTTCTATTTTAATTTTAGCAGCACATCATCTTCTTGACGCCACATTTGAACTCGTCGTATATTGTGGAGGGGAAGCCTTCAAGCATGTCCAAGTTGCTCCGGCATTCAAAATGAAATAAAGTTTCAGTGACGACTCAAGACAGTTGGCTTCACAGCAAATTTCAAATCTATTCATGTGGATCCTATCAGTTTCTTTTTGTCCCTAGCAGCCATTAATTTACTAAATCACTCTGAGCTGAAAATGATCACAGTAAGCGACATTATTCACACGTTTTTATTAATTCAACGTAGCCGAATAAAAGTGAATGTTTTGAAGCATTGATTAGTAGAAGGGTTTGTATCTGACAGTTAGATTGCAGGGTAGTCAGCATAAAAATGGCTCCTCTGCAAGGTACCCAGTAATTTAATTCTTGTGTGAAATTATTATAATTTATTACAGTATGTGGGCTCTAATGATTACCGACATGAAATGGAATTTATAAATTAAGATTAGATCTGCATGTCTGTTCTTATTTAATACCTTTACATGTTCTGAATCCTAAAGCAGCATTTCAAGATGGTTGGATAAAGTGTATTTTTATTTTTAACATGTTTACTTTTCAAGAAAGAAGAAATATACAGTATAATAGCTATAGTTTGTTTTATGAAGTCTAAACACTGACAGCATCAGATTGTTGTAGAAATAGAAGAGGAATTTATTTTGATTGCTTTAAAATAAATGCAAAATAAATATGATAAACATGAAACAAAGATTTATATAACGGAGAAGATGGTATGCAGACAGAGAGAATTTTGTGTGTGTGTGTGTGTGTGTGTGTATGTGTGTATGTGATAAGTGTATGTTTAAAATTCGACATGGTCATGGGGAAAATCTTTTTTATTTATCAGCCCATAAAAATTACAATTTTTTTTTTCAATTAAATTTTTACCCCTTTTGTATTCCATCAAAGAAGAGCCTTTAAAACTAGTTTTCAAAGATTGCATTTTTATATACATTTGAGTGTTGTTCCTGTTTTCTGATAGGATGTTAACCAATTTAGTTATGCGATTTATTTTATTGATTATGATTTTTTTTAGCAATCTTTTTATTGAAATGGTATAAGAAATATAACAATATAACATCACAATCATATTTACATCTTGAGGAATCATCAAGTTGGAGAAAATAAAATAATGGGAAAAAAAACTAAAGCCAAGAACAAAAAAACAAAAAACAAAACAAGGGATGAAAAAGAAGAAAAAAAGGGCGGGGGCACAGGTAGTTTAAATTAGTAACAGATTATTTTAGAATTTTTTTTTTTTTTAAATGTTGAAAATACAAATCGTCTATAGAAGGCATGAACTAGATCATCAACATGACAATGGTTTGCTTAAATAAATCTTTGGGAATTGGGGGAATATGTAGATAGGCATACATTGAAATATGTAGATTTCAATGGCAGTTTATTCTGGCATTTCCTGTTTCATTTAATAAATTGCTGAAACTTGAATTTGAATAAGATACACCATAGGCTGTTTTTTTACTGAACATTGTCATTCTCAGGCAAACTTGCAAAGTTCACTGGCTGACTTTAGTTTTTCCAGTCTGTTTTTGCCGAAGAAGATTCTTGTTGTGAGTAAAGCGTAATGAGCAGCAGCAGCAGCCGGCAGGAGCGGAGCAGTCCGGGTGGGCCGCCTCTGAGGGCTCGCTCAGTCTGAGAGGAGACTAAAGAGGACAGGGGAGAGAAAGTTCATTTTGCTATCCAAGCATTAAATGGTCCTAGTTTTCTTAAAAGTGACCTTGTGGGGAAGGCAGCGCAGCCGAGCTCCAGCGCAGCTCCTTCCAGCTGCACACATGGCATCCATCGGGGCACAATCACGCGCAGTCCCAACACCTCAGGCTCGGACATATGTTGAGTTTTATTTCATTCTTCTGACATTAATCCTATTCACCAGCTGTTCTGCCAGCTGCCACTCTACAGCTTAAGAGGAGATTGCAGTTTTGGGGGCTCGGAGTATGGGCTTATCTTGGCTCCTGATCTCTCCACACTAAGTTCTGATTGGATTCAACCCCCCCCCCCCCCCCCTTTCTTTCCTGTGCCCCCTCCTCTTTCCTCACTCCTAATATCTCCCTCCTCTTCTCAATCTGTAGGATCCTTGAGTTGTACTTCTCTCACTAGAAATCTCTCTTTCAACATTGCTTTAATTTTGTCTGGTTCTCCTCCTCCTGTCGGAGGCTCTGAGGGTGTGTTTTAATCGTCTGCCCAAGTCTTCCTTTGCATGGCTTGCCTTCAGAAGACACTGACCCTCTGCTAGTTTCTTGCCGTCTTCACCGACATTTATTATTCAGTTCTCCTCTTGTACATGGTGCCCAGAATTCCCCTTCTTCTAAGGGTGACGGTATCTTGCAGGGTGTAGTCCCAGTGCAAACACGCCATGGAAATGGTTTTTCATCCACAGCTTTGATTGAACTTGAACTCTTTATTTCTTTGGTTTCCCATATTTCAACTTTATCTCTCCCATTCACGTGATTAATCAGCATGATCTATTTCCCCTCTATGTCTTTCATTGTCTGATGGAATTTTTTTTGCGTCGTTAGTGCTGAAGAAGTACCCTGTCGTGGACGGCCTGGCCAGTGCGAATTGATCATCGGTGGCTGCTCACTTTAATAATTCAGCCCTGATTAGTGCCGAGTCCTGCAGTAAAATGGATTGAAGAAGAGGTCATGCGCTGCCCTGCTCAAGAGGTGAAGCCTCTTGGGAGTGGTTAATTCATATGTGCTTGATGGACATGTGTCCTGTTTAGATAGGTCACCAATGTTGCAATGGCCAGGATGATGGGGTCATTGTGGAGATTAGCACCTTAAGTCTGGCAGATAAAGACAATGACACTATGGCCATCCGGTATTTTTACAGTGGACTTTTTATAGTACAATCTGTTTCCTAGAAATTGCAATCCAGCCTCATTTGGCCTGTTTGGCAGAACTTTTGTCTAAGGAATGGAAGAATATGACATGTGATAACACTCTCTATTAATGATATACAGTATATGCCATGGTTAAAATGTGTGTGTACTAACATTTGAAATTGAGTAGAAATAAATACTTCATTACTTTAACTTAAATGAAGTAAGTTCACTGTACTCTAATAGATTAGTTTTTTAACTCAAATGGTTTGTAGCAATCGGTTTTCTCAAACGGTTTGAGTTGCCTTAACTTATTGGGTTTTACAGTAGTCAGTTGGTTTGAGTTCTCTTCGTTTATTCTGTTTTTATTGTGCTCAAATAACATCATTTACTCAAATGGATTAAGTTCACAATACTCAATAGGATTCGTTTTTTAACCTAAATGGTTTGTTGCAATCCCATATCTGCTGCTCTTGTTTGACTCCCCAGACATAGCTCCTTTGTTTTTCCAATATTAATATTTAACGAACTTTTGCCAAACCAATCTGTGATACTATTAATATATTTAAAATATAAAGAGCTATATTTATAGATTTATAAATATTTATAAGAGCTAGCTTTATAAGAGCGAGATTATCATCATTATTGCTATGCAGTTCATTAATATATATATATATGTGTGTGTGTGTGCGTGCGTGCGTGCGTGCGTGCATGTGTGCGTGTGTGTGTGTGTGTGTGTGTGTGTGTGTGATCAGTTTAAAATTAAAATTAATAAATAAATAAAATATATTTGTCAATATTTTAATTGCAAATTTGTAAATAGCTTGTAGCTGAAGCCTAAATGCAATATGTTGCCAGTGAACTGCAAACATATTTAAATCCTTATGATCAGATGCCATCTTAACTGTTGTTTTTGCATCACTGTAATATTTCTAGATTATTTTATTTTTTAAATGTTAAACTGTGGATGGCATCTGGATGTTTAAGCAATGAGTTGCAGTTCACTGAATGGCCACCGGTGTCACTAAAAAGAGTTTTTGAATTCTAAATATAGCCACTTCCTAATGTAAAATTTAAACTGATTCAAAATCCTACAAATGTTATTTAAAAAATATTAATGTATTACTATTTTATATGTTTTTATCTACCTTTTACTGTAATTTTGGTCAGTATTATTGTTAGTAGTAGTGCATAAATAATGCTAAAAGCCAATAAAAGACTCTAAGGTTAGTCAAGCTATTTACAGCAGCTGTCGACAGGAGCAAATGGCAGTGCGGTGTTCGAGCAGCCTACAGGTGACTAGCAGTGATGCTCACTAAGTGGAATAATGAATAGTATTAGGTGTCAATTAAATCAAGCCTTCCCCGAGGTGCAGGTGCTCGACAATATACTGACACATCTCAAGGAGCTGAAGCCTCTTCACCCATGCATGCCAATGGGTGCATTTGCATATTAAAGAAGCAAAATTATTTAACCGAAGCAAAAAAACACGCAAAAAAGAAAAAAGGGGCTTGTGGAAATGATCGAGGTTATTAAAACTGTTGACAGGGAAAGAAGGTAATTGGCAGAAAATGAGGGAAACGCTACTGTTATACAGTGTTGTGCGCGTGTGCGTGCATGTTTTCTCTCTGTCGTGATTTTTAATGTTTTTTTTTCCCCCTCCAACCCGACTCTTCTTTTTAGCTGTTAGCATTGTGCGCCGTTGCCTGGGTGTGTAACCTATTACGTTTAGATTGCTCCCTTGCAATTAGTGCCCTTTTTGTCCTCACTTCAATAACGGCGTGATTATGGAGACTTCAGGAGCATTCGTCGCCGCCGCCCCAGCTAACAGCTGTTGTCTCTGGAACTAACGACGGGAACGACAAAACATGTTTTCTTATGCCGTTTCACTTTCCTGTCTGCCTCTTGTAATTATTATACTCTTATTTTGTGTGATGATGGAGTCTTGTTTTAGTGGCTCTGTGATTAAGACATTCAGAAGATGTGTGTGTGTGTGAGTGCGTGTTTGGATAGCTTGTGACTCCAGTTTGTTTTTCTAAGGAGATGAGGGAAATAGCAAGAGAAAGAGCACATTTTTTGGCTTTTCTATTGACTGCAGCATCTCTTTTGTAAGAAACAAATCCAGCGCAAGAGAAGCCTTGAGACGCGATTTGAGAGAAGGGACAGTGCTTTTTCCAGAGAGAGCCAAGGAGAATGCCTGGAATAACTTGTTTTCCCCCCTCTAAATCGCATGAAACTCTCAATATTCTCTTGACCTTGGCTGCTTGACTACTTCTCTTTTTCGCTCGAGCCTTTTCTCTCATAACATTATTAGAAATGAGAGTGCTTAGCGGATAATTATTAACCTAACTGCGACACTTGCAATGAGAGTGCCCTTCAACCTGGGTGGCTTCAAGTGGAACCATAATACCTCTTCCTCGCTTGGGCCTTCATCCTGTTCCCCTCTCTCTCCTTCTGCTGAAAATGAGAACGTTTCTTCAGCTTTCACCATCATTAGAGGGCGCGTTCAGGAGAAAGCCTGGGAAATTTATATCGTCATTGTCAGTTGATCATCGATTTGGTAATTCCCTGTTTTCCCCAAGGAGCGGGGCCGTCCGCTCATGTGCTGGACGGAGAGGGAGGTCTGTCTCCTTCCTCCTCCGAGAAGAGATTCCAAGCACTGATGTTTTCTTCGAGTTTATTGAGAGAAAGAGGCATAATTTACTGTAGCTACAGTTCATTGAAAGTCAGATTGAGGATGCTGTGTTCGGTGGACAATTGAAAAAAGGCTGCAGAGGGACAATAGGGCAGTTCATTGAGGACGGCTGTAATGATGTCTGTGCTGTGAAGTGGAGTGTTTCAGGAGAGAGTCTGGCTCTTGGTCTCTCTCTCTCTCGTTTCTCAAGTGTAAGGATTGATTGGGGGAAGAGCAGCTTCCTGTGGTGGGGATTACAGTGGCGGTGTGAGACCTGGGGGTGCTGGCAGATGTTCTGGCTGCCTGCCACAGGGCAGTACTCATCGGGATGGGGGTACACCCTCTCCGCTCAGCACAACTGCATCTTCAGGGGCATGACACAGCTCCATCTCACACACACAGCCGTGGAGGTCATTAATGACAGCAACTGAAGTAGGCTTCTGTGCAACCTCAGTACATTTATTTAGTTTGCACGTTTGACAATGTAAGACTAAAGCGAATGAACTTTCTGAACTGTCTAAATGATTCATTTTAAATATAATATAATATAATATAATATAATATAATATAATATAATATAATATAATATAATATAATGAAATATATTATAATATAGGCGATGCGGTGCCGAAAAGAAAATTAATGTTAATAGAATAGAATAGAATAGAATAGAATAAAATAGAATAGAATAGAATAGAATAGAATAGAATAGAATAGAATAGAATAGAATAAAATAGAATAGAATAGAATAGAATAGAATAGAATATTCATTCATTCATTTATTTTCTTGTCGACTTAGTCCCTTTATTAATCCGGGGTCGCCACAGCGGAATCAACCACCAACTTATCCAGCAAGTTTTTACGCAGCATGCATAAGCATTTGGCTCTTTATGCCTTTCCAGCAGCAACCTATCTCTGGGAAACATCCATACACACACTCATACACTACGGACAATTTAGCATACCCAATTAACCTATACCGCATGTCTTTGGACTGTGGGGGAAACCGGAGCACCAGGAGGAAACCCACGCGAACGCAGGGAGAACATACAAACTCCACACAGAAACGCCAACTGAGCCGAGGCTCGAACCAGTGACCCAGCGACCTTCTTGCTGTGAGGTGACAGCACTACCCACTGTGCCACTGCTTCACCCCATAATATAATATAACATAATATAACATAAAATAATATAAGGCTCTTTTATGGCTCAGTAGGATTTTAAATAAATTGTTTTTGATGTAATATTTAACATATTTAATACAGTGGTTCCCAAAGTGGGGTTAAGGACCCCCCTGGGGGTCACCGGACAATAAAGGGGGGTCGCTTGGTAATTTGCAAAAATCAAATTCATTTTATAAAACTATTAGAATTATCATATTTTATCCATAAACTACTGAAAAACAAAATAGTAAGTAATAGTAAAATTATTAACATGTTAACAATAACACATGCAAATAAAAAGCTATCAGTCTTTCAATCAATTTATATTATATATATATAAATTGATTGATAAATTGATATATATATATTGTGACCCCTGGGGTAGCATCAGATGCAGCACATTGATTTTGTGGCATCAGGTTAAACTTTCTGACACCTTACGGCACTCACAGACATTAAAAATAAATACAGGCTACAACTGAACATGGAAGAAGGTCTCCGAGTGGCATTGTCCAAATTAAACGATGAATAGAAGGGTGTGTGTGTGTGCCTTTGTGTGTTAGGTTTATATATTTAAAACCACCTCTGAGAATATCGTGGGTCATGAGTCACTGGCATTGTTATTTTGGGGGTCCCGGGCTAAAAAGTTGATTTAATATATCTTAATATTGTGATTTACTGCTGAGGAGTTTCATATCAATATTAGCCTTGAAAATGCTTTAATCCTTACTATTTTTCTGGGAAAAAAAACATTTTATATAAAATATGATATAATATAAATAATATAATTGTATTTTTTTGTATTAAAAGCACATTTTAATTGGGGACTTGCTAAATCAAAATGGTGATGTCTTAAATAAATAAATGAATCAATTATTGAATAAATCAATCAATTTTAATGTAAAAGCAAATCTAGTTTTCCATAATTAAGTATTTTTATTGCTCATTATAAAGTATGACAGATCAGAGCCAAGTGCTACCTGTGTTTTACAGTCCCGCTTTTAATGTTTTTGTTAGACATACAGTTTTGGCTTCCTGTTTCATCTGGTAAGGACAAACTGTTTACACTCAACACTATCCCTAAATCTTTTCCGAGATTTATGAGCATGCTGCTCTTCCTTTTCATCTGTTTAAGACCATCGGCGTAATCTTGTCAGCGGATCTTTGCTGTAGGTGTCTTAATTGAGCTGCTTTGTGAAGAAGAGCAAGAGTTCTCTGGCAGCAAACCGAGCTGTCGAGATCGGATCGTAGATGAGTGGTTAGATACGCAGGGGCCAGGTGTAGATCGTCCATTAGCATGTCAAGGAGGCACTGGAAGGTGGTTACATCTATTCATATACTGAGATCAGTGAAGTCTCTCTGACTTTACGACTTTACGATGTAATGGCACTTTCATAGACTAGTGGCTTGGGCTTTATCGGGCCACAAAAGGATTGTGACATGCTGCTTTTTTTCTGCCTGAATGTGCTGCCTTCTAATCCTGCTGTTTTGACATGGATGGTCTCTTGAGTTTGCAGATGGGTGATGCTAAAGCAACACTCTCTTTGAGACACAAGTCTCTGTTTCTCTCTCTCTTCATTGTCTCTTCTGGTTTCTTAGAATTAGTTCCCAGGAGGTCTTAAATCAGTAGGTCGTCCTCCAAGTCCTCTCCCCAGCGTCCGTGCCATGTCATAGCCGCTCTGGATCCAATGTGGCAGGGGCTAAGCCGTCTGTTGAGATGTGGGGACCTTGGGAAAATGCAAAAACAAGCGCAGATAAGGGCTATTGTTTTCATTCCAATCTCATCTGGGCTGAGTTGGTTTCCCTCGAGCCACTTTATCCGAGAGGAGGAGAGAGGGCATGAGGAGATTTTTGGGGCCCTTGTGGAATAACGACAATAAAGTCAGCGCTTGCTCATTCTACAGTAGGCTTTTCCACACTTCTTCCTCAGTTTTCCGAGTCTATAAATGTCAGACTGTCTCTGAACTCTTTGTATTTTGAAATCTGAATGCAAATGTGGGAAGGAAATATACCTTGTTCAATGGGCTGTGCTGCGTTTCTCATTTGAAGTAGCAGCAGCGCTGAGAGACGAATGGATGTGGCTGAAGCTTTGTTTGATTTTTCAAAATAAATTGCCCACTTTTGTTTCGTTACATCGGTAATATGTTAGTATGACATTTAAGTATTATCCAGATGTTAAGCAGTGTTTCCATTGGCATTAGTGCTCTCTCCGGAGAAGATGGAATGCAACTTGGGAAATTGTGCAAAAAATATCCCCTCATTATTAATCTAAATTCCTTTCAAATGTTCTAGCTTTATAAGGGTACTTTGAAAAAACCCAGACGTCTGTTTCATTAACCGCTTGTTTTCCTGAAGTATCCTCGCATTAAACGCAGGAAGAGATGTACAGTTTCGGACAGGTCTGTCATTCGAAAATGCTGGACATTCCTCACCTCTTCCAGGTAAAATGTTGTGGAGTACAGCTTCGGCGCATTCCAGCTGTAGTGTGTGTGTGTGCATGGAGGAGTGAGGGAGCGGCCACTCTCAAGGGAGGCAGAGTGGAGCAGAATGGGAGCTGGCACCGCATTATCTCCAACAGTTGGTGCATTCCTTAATGATCAAGTGCTGGAGAAGCATCTGTGCACTTCTTTCTGTGTGTGTGTGTGTGTGTGTAAGATGCAGAGGAGGAATATGGGAAAAGTCTTCCCTAAAACCTTTTAACCCCCCAGGACAGATCCACCCCGGCCCTGTGCCATAAAAGGAAATTTCTCTGTTTCCAGCTTTTTTTTCGGCTTGGAGGAAGGAATGTACTGCTTTTTGTTATACGTATGCGTATTGTGTGTACAGTGCTCAGCATATATGAGTACACAAATCTCCCCCACAAATCTCACATTTAAATAAATATTTTCATTATAGGATGCTTTACAATATTAGATTTGTGCAATTACATTAGATTAGTCAGTACTTAAGCCAAATCTAGAGCTAATCTAACAAAATAACTTAGATTAATGCTTCAAAAATTAGTAGTTATAGAAAAATATTCAATACTTTTTTTTCAAAATAGCAAAAATTAAAAGAAACAAAAAAATATATAAAGTTTTGTTATAATGTTGTAGTTTGTGATTTCTTTTTGCAAGTTTGCATAAATTTAAATGTATTATTTTTTAAATTTCTAACGATGTTCTGTACCAAACTCTTTTTTTCTGTTTAATAAATCTGTTTTGTTCAAATGCACCAGTATATATTACCCAAATTCACTGAGAAATGAATAAAAATATAAATTTTTATAATGGGGTGTTCTCGTATTTGCTGAGCAGCACTGTATGTAGTTATGCAAAGGCAGGATAGTTGTTGACTTTTAGTCAAGAGACCTCACACATATACACACAACACAGGTCAAGAAAAACTGTGAGCCCTGATCTGGAGTCAGTAAAGTGGATATCATGTTGGAATGATCCAGATGTTGGTGTCCTGTCTTTCTCTCTGAAATGGGGTAAATGGAGAAAGACCCCTTGATCTGAGCAAAAATGCATGGTGCACCTTTATGTTGGGCGCCTCTTACCCACTTGGACTTAGCAAGCAAAGTCTTTAAGACCCAATCCCAATTTTACCCCTTAGCCCTTCCCCTTCCCCAATTCTCTTTAGCTTGAAGGCATTGGGCTAAGGGGAAAGGCTAAATAGCCCCAGACTTTTCAGGATCACACTTGAAACCAAGGGGTGTGAGAATTTCCCAGAATACACCAGATACAATGGCAGCATGTTAGTATTTCTTGTCAACAAGAAACATACATATGTTTTAATAAATTCATAACAGCATTTGTGTTTTACCGTCATGCTTAAAAATATATATAAAAAAGATTTGAAGACCGCTATATAGAAATCCATAATAATAACTCCTGTATACTAGTCCCACAACATACTTTCACATCTGTTACTCAAATACCCTGTAAGAAATGTCTGATGACCGGGAATGAGCTTTTTACAGTGTCTGGTATAACGTCAATGTTGTTTTTGTGTGTTTACATAGATGAATATGGCTACGGTGTAAATGCACAGTATAGCTACGAGCTTATTGCCACATTAGATCGTTATGATAACATTATACGGTTGCCCTCAGTGATTTCCTGAAGATAAATATTAACAAATAACGCAACTGGAATAACCACAGCAGTCGTGATCATAGATATGATGATGTGTGCAGGTGCTGTAGTGCTGTCCCATTTTTTAGGGGTACATTTTAAAGCCCTTTCTCTTCACACTCTGTTTCAAGGGCCAAGCAGAAGGGGAAGTGGTAGAGTACAAAAATAGAATTGGGATTGGGCATAAGTGTGGTGCTATATCAAATAAATACAGTCATATTGTTTATAAGACGCACAAAAAATTTCAAAAGTATTACTGATCTAAGACATTTCCAATGTTTGCTTGACAATGATCCTTATTGTCTCACAAAGTTATTTAAATGTTAGATCACACTTTATTTTAATGGTCCGTTTGTTGAATTTTAAGATACGTTGCATCTACATGCCAACTAATTCTCAGTTAATTGTTAGACTGTTAGGTTGTTAGCGTTAGTGTAAGTTGACATGTACTTGCAAAGTTTCTTATAGTCAGTTAAATGTCTGTTGAAGGAGCAACAGATAAAAAGCAGACAGTCTACTAATACTCAAATGGACCATCAAAATAAAGTGTTACCTAATGTTATAGTAATACTATACAGTTGACATTGCGCCTTTAGTTGTAGCGCTCATGATAAGAGAAGCATGGTGGCAGCAATTATTTTTATGGCATGAGATGAAAATCACATCACACCACATTCATGAGGGTGATGATGTCACTCATGGGGAATGTTCCATGGCCTGGAGTACCTCAAGATACTGTACAACTACAATGCACGCAGACACAAAGCACGCACAACAGAATAGCCAAAGTCATTCCCATTCTCATGAATTGTGCCCTTTTGTTTGGCTAAGTGTGTTCACAAATGAGCCATTGTGTGCACGAGTGGTTTAACTACAGCATACGGTGCCGCAGGGCTGCCAGCAGCGTGCAAGAATGTCTGCTTTAGCCCCGTGCCCTTTGGCCTTTCACACAGGGAACAAACTCTACTCTTCCTGTCCATGATGTCATCGAATGGCAACATGACACCCGTATCCCCTCTACTCAGGGGTCACTGCCTGCAAAAAAAGAAATTCAGCTTGAAAAAGGTAGAGATCTTAATGTAGTAACTTTTCACTTTGTTTATGTTTGCCTGATGTTTGGACACATCTTTTGACTCGGTGTTTCTCCACCCAGTGTGTGTGTGTGTTTGTACGATGGGAACAGACTGACCCAGGCTGCGAGCTTCAAGCTCTTGCTGGTGAGCAGTGTGTTCTTTATCAATGACCTCGGGGCCGCAGCTCTGCAGATTCCAGCCATTCCTCCTCCTGATTCATTGTCTGCCAGACAAATGTTAATTGTTTTCATCATTGCCGGCTGTGCGGGGCCAGTCAAGCAGGCCCATCTCACCCTCTCTACCTTTCCTTTTAATGTCTTTCTTTGTGCAGCGCCTCGTTCTTATCACTCTTTCAGCCTCTGTAGTCGACCTTCAGCAGACCAGGGGTCACTTCTCGCATTATCCACATATTATATGTTGGTCTTTGTGTTTCTCTCAGTATGTGCATTATTGAGAATTTAAGAAACATCACACCTGCCCTTTTAATATATGAAAAAAAATTAAACAAAACAATTAGTGCCTTTTATAAAGAAGCTGTTTGCACGCTCTAAGCAGAAATAGATTCACCTTGACACTTTCACAGAATGTAGTTGACCTAACTTGAAAATATTGCATTAGAGCATTTCATTCAGTTACAAAACCCCTTTTTTTTTCTTGTTGAAATTAAAACATTTTTCTGACCTCTAGACATTACCCCTGATACTCTTTATGAACTGAGCTGACACACTGTTTTTCGCTGTAATGCACTCAGCTACTGATCTCTATAGAATTTCAGTTTATTACCACGGTCCAGCCTCCAGAACGCACATTCGACAATTATTGTGCACCATAGCGGTTGAAAGCCAGGTGTGTGTAACATTCACTTCCCTGAGAAGTAGAAGGAATTTGTTTCTTTCATGTTGCTCTACACACCTTTTCAATCGGAAGGTTTTTCCCCGTTTTCCTTTCTGTCTTATTTCTTTGTCTTTGAGGCCTCTTTATTTCTCCAAGCACAAATCGTTTTGTTGCTCAAGGTTTATGGGTCATACTCAAAGCTATGGATTTGAGAAATGCAGTTATTCAAAGCGAATTACTGTACCGTATGAATGCATCTTTACTGTGGCCGTCTGTGATTTCACACAAACTGTGTTTGTGGGATTCCTCTTTCTGTCACAAATACGTTGTTTAGCAATTTTTTAAAATAAATGTTTGTATTTATAATGTATTTATGCTGTAACCACATGAAGAAAGTAAAGTTTTTTTTAAATAAAGTGATTTTGTGATTTTTTTTTTTTAAATAAAGTGATTTAAAGTGATTTTGCTTTATGGTTTTGTATAAGCATCACATTTAATTCTGAAATGTCTCCTGTATTTCAGAATCCTCCTGTATGGAGAAACTCCTTTCTAAAGACTGGAAAGAGAAGATGGAGCGACTGAACACTGGCGAGCTGTTAGGAGAAATTAAAGGTAAGAAGTCTGTCTCTTTTACAGATATATTTCTATTTAATTAAGATTGGTCCTTTGGTAGTATCAGAAAACGTCCATTTTTTCTGTCAGTTTTATCTTTCCTTAATTATTTCTTGTTGACTCTTCTAGTATTTCAATCTGATGTGCAGTATGCTTGCAAAATTTAGTTATTTAGCTCCTGGAATATAAATTAGGCAGAAAATATTGTGTATTCAGGTGAAGTACATTTCTATAATGTTTGAACACACTTTCAGTGGAAAGGTGAGCTTGATATAAACAGAAAAATGCATGTGTGTGTTTGTATTGGAGGACAGTACTACCCATGCACCGTTTACACCCACTAAAGGTGTTCATGGGATGTGCTTTATTATTTTTTTTTCCACGATTAGGTCTTAGCACTGGCTGTTACAGAGACGTGTTTATGTAGCAGGAGACGGCACTGCACCGGCTCTCAGATAACACACTAAGTTCTGCCCGGCTCCAACCACACACTCCTCCCTCACTATCTCAAACTCTCTTTCTGTTCCGTTCTCTGGCACACTTGGGTTTGTCATCCGTTCTTGCCGAAAGCAATACCCTTAGAGCTTTACACTGACTTTTATTGTACAGCCATGTGTTTCCATACAGCAGCAGGCTTTTTTGCCGCCAGAGATACAGGTGTCATGGCAGCCGGAATACCCAATGTTATAGCATCAGTATGTCAGGACGCTTTTAATGGAGAAGACATTTAGGAGGCAGTTAATAGCGGGATTTAGATTGCGAGCGTAATAACATTGGAGAGAAGTGTTATTGTTTTTTTGTTCCCTCGCTTAATGGTTCTCTTTTCCATTCCTGCGCTATTTAGAATTATGAATAACGTTTGTCCTTGGTTTTAATTATTGGATTAGACTGACTCTCAGCGGCGTGTGGGTGGAGGAGGGGTTGAGGTGGGGGGAAAAGAAACAGTCGTACATTCTAATAAGTGCATTCATCGGCAATAACCTTAATGAACCCCCAAATGTAAATCACATCTCAGTAAACCAGATTCATTGTACCTGCCCCCGTTATGTGGCACCGTAGATCAAAGTGCAGCGAAGAAAATGGCGAGGAAAGATTTAGCCTTTTGAAAGGAGATCTTTTTAAATTACAGGGTATTTTTTTTTCTGTTGGATAAATGGCATTGGGTGAGGTCATGTTTAAAAGGTATAAACAGGTAGAAGGCGTTGATAATACCCCACCAGTGGCCTCTGTCGTGATTTCCAGCGAGGCTGCGGGCGACTGTAGAGAAACAGACAGAATTACTTTTCATATCATACCGGCAGCCTAAGGTTTCTAATTAGCCTGCCATTTCATATGACTGTAGACATTTCAAAGGCCTCCTTTGTGCTCCCCCTTACAAAATGTCTCTCTCTGCGTTTGAAGTCGGCCTGATGTAAATACGGGCAATTAAAAAGGAAGCTCAGGGTTGGAGACACACAAGGTCTGCTTAATTAATACACAAACAAAGGCACCAAGCTGAAAAAGAGAAAAAACACACACAACTTATGATTAAGATCTAAAGTGTTATGATAAATCAGAGAGCGCGTTAATAGTTGGGTTAAAAAAATCAATACAAAGGCCACACGTTCCTCCAGCTCGAAATTAATGGAGGAGAGTGCCGGATAAAAGATGGCACGAGGATGAAAAGGAAGCTGTTGCCTGTTTGGCCTTGCTGTTTTTGCTCTCGTATCTGAACCGATGGCATTGTGCATTCTACCCACAGTTCTTTGTGCCATTGTCGCTGCACTACAAAACCCCCCTTTGATCTTTGTTCGATAAATAAATCGGCGAGGAATCGCTGCCCCCGCCAAACTCAGTGTTGAAATTATAGAAAGTTTTCTCACTGGCTTTTGAAATTTCCGCAGCTGTTCTTTAAAGCCTTTACATATTTTTCACCTTGTGATCCTGTCGAGACACCGCTGTGGTAAGAAACAGTTTAGCAGTTGAAAAAAGTAACTGATTGCTTTAGGGAACAAAGAACAATAGTGGAGAGAGAGAGAGAGAGTGGAAAAAAAAGTTCAGAGAACACTTAGACCTGTTTTTTAAAATGTAGCGACACGTCCAGACATGCCCAGCTCTGCTGCACAAAACAAGTAAACAAACTCATCAAACCAGATCACTTTTTGGCTTTGATCTATCTTCGTGAAACAAGATGTTTCAGGTAGTTTTGCATTTTTATTCTATCCGAGAATTGTTTTAAGTGCTCTTAAGTGTTTTCTGAATGCTGTGTGTTTTCTTTAAGCCCCTTGTTGACGTTGACACTGTGTTGAGGGGTAGCAGTAGCAGGTACAGGGCGTAAAGGGGATCACTTTCCACCCGCCGCCGCTGGAGCGCTGTGTTTGTTTTCATACCTGAGCTTAGCTGTCAATCACGAGGAACGGTGAAGAGTGAGATGAGATCTGCAAAACAAAACCACAAAGCAGGAGAAGCAGGATGTCTGGAGGACGTCCAAACCACAGCAGTGCCTGCTCGATTGTCAGAGAGAGAGGAAGAGATACATGAACAAATACAGAGTAACACATCAGATATATGCCAGAACGATTAATCACCAAATTTAATGGAAAGAGGTGCTGCTGGTGCAATTAAAAGCTCTATTTTTTAAGGTTTGATTCACTTCAGCTACATTTAATTTTTCACACAATTAAAGACATTGGCACCCTTTGCACCCTTGTTTCATTTTTTGATATATGCTGGAAACTTCCCCCCAAAATTTGAATGAATATTCTACTGGAATTTTAATTCGCCTTTGTCATATTAATGGATTTCATTAGTCAATCGGAGCCCTGTGCTTCTGTCGCAGAGCCGTTTTTGTTTGTATCACCTTGAACGCTCAGATGTCCCTGACTGTTTAAAAAAATGTGACTGGAAGTCAAACTATAAACACAAGATCAGGTTATCCAAACGTAAACCAAAAAAAAGGGTAAAAAATCAGAAATCTCAGCATTGTGTGAGTATGTGAAAATAGCCATGCAGTGTGGAAAAAGGAGTCCCTCGCTTTTTGCCTAATCAATTTCCGAGAGCCGTCTACATGGCTGTGAAGAGAAAGTCCTGTGGCTGATAGATAAGTAGAAGCTTTTTAAGAGAGCAGCAGGGCTGAGTGTGATTTTGATGGGACTCGTACCTGGCTTAAGCGCTCTTGGACAGAGAGCGGACTGTGAGGGTACAGAGCGCCGATTGTTCCAGCAGCTGGATTTACTTGAAAACATGATTATTCAATTTAACGTCAGCTTTATTCTTAATGGCTCCAATAAGGGCAGGGATTCCATGCTAGTGTAGATACAGTATGTGAAGTGACACTCTAGGATAAGCGTGAATGTTTTTTACATGACAATAGTCTTTTTTTTATCATCATTAGGCACTTTTTAATGCATAACTATACAAAATATAGTAAGAAGCATAAATCAATAAGGTCAAATAAATTGTTTACTATAAACGTAAAAGGTTGTAAAAGTTTTATGTGCTAATCTTGTGTTTATGGTGCTTACAAATTTGTTCAATTTGCGGATTAAATGTTGGAAAAAAGATCCCGATGGATAGGAATTATTTTCAAATACTATTTTTAAAAATGTATTTGTTGTATGTGTTTATTTGTCGTTTTTTTTATTTTATTTTTTTTTTATTTTATAATTTACAGCTAGAAAAAAATAAGAGAATAGTCTCAGTTTCTTTAGATGTACTGGATTTAATAGTTATGGGCTGAAGTAAGATATTCATATTTGGTTTTTTTTTTAGATAACATAAACCTCTGGTAACTTTCAAATTAAAAAATTGTCATTCAAAGCATGTTTCATCTGTGCAAACAAATGTTTTCAGAATAACAAATGTTTTCATTAGTTGAGTTTAAAAATCCAAGTGAAGTAATTTCACCAATGAATGATTTCTTAACTGAAAATGAATCATTAGTGTTTTTTTGTCTAAAAATCAATATAAATATCACCATTTTTGGTTATTTTATGCCAAGAAGTATTCAAAAAGGCACTCTTTTTAAATTTAGAAAAATTTTACATTTAAGTGAAATGCATCAACAGTTTAGTTTTTTATTTTATTTTATGAAACATAACTATAAATTGTAAACCCAAATAAACAGCTGTATATATTTATTTTTATATACAGTGCTCGGCATATATAAGTACACCCCTCACAAATCTATATTTATATTTTTAATGGGAAGCTATATAATATTATATTTGTGCATATGCATAAGATTTGTCAGTACTGAAGCCAAATCTGGAGCTTATCTAAAACAATATTTGTGATAACGGTCCAAAAACTAGTACACCCAAATTTATATGTTATAGAAAAATATTAAATACAAATTTAAAAATTAGAAAAAAATGAAGAAAGGCAAAAAAAGGTAAAATTTTGTTGAAATTTTGTAGATTATAACTTTTTATTTTCAATATTTTGCTTGAATTTAATTGTATTGTCTTTCAATTTCTAAATGTTTGGTGGCTAAAATATTATTTTAATAAATATATCTGTTTATAAAATATGTTTAGTTTAAATGTACCAAAATACATTGCCTTTATTTACTGAGAAATGGATATAAATATTCATTTTCAAATGGGATGTACGCAATTACGCTGAGCACTGCATATAAAACTCAATCCATTGACATAAAAATAAATAAATTTTTACTGTTTTACATGAAACAGGTTACTAAATTAATTGAGCTCTTTTTTTGAGGTGAAGCAAATCAAAACCCATTTTCAGCATCTATCTGACATTTCATCTGTGCCAGATTTGAAATCATTTTCGAGACTCCTTTAAAACATTGTTCCTGACCAGGATAGAGAGTAAAGCTTCTCCACCCATCACAGAATGTGAAATATTCCTCCATCTCCCCCATCCTCTAGCGGCACGCTCTGCATTTTTCTCTCCCTAACGCCTCAATAGTCAAACTGTTTGCCCTTATGTACCCAAGTGAAATATGAGCCACTGTAAATTATTATTCTTTGGGCCACATTTGCAAGATGAATGCGGGGAGAGCTGTGCTCCGTTTCTCTCCTAATGAATTGAGGAATTTAGCTTGTGGCGTTTGGCTGGAGAAAGGCACACCTTGTTTGCTTCCTCTCCTCACATGGTGTTATTGAAAGTGCTTGCGAACAGGAGCGCGTTGAGGAAAAAGACAGGCATCGAAAGCGCACACACTGTTCAGACCTGAGGAAAATCACTTCTCTGAACGCTAAACCGCAGGGCACACATTTAAGCTTTCCTGCTAGGCAAATATTTTCATTTATTAAGAAGATTCACAATGTCCTGCACTGTTACAAGCTCTGGGTGCAGTTGGTGAAACCCAATAACACAATTATTCACAAATTAGAAACATGTTTGGGTGAGGTGCGGCACTGGCAAAGGCAGGTTTAATTCGGTGTCAGGACAGCTAATGCTTATCAGAGGCCGGCTCTCAGAGCTAATGTTCTGCTCACGGCCGTGTAATGGTGTTTAAGAGCTGGCAGGGATGCTTTAGCCTGTGTCACGCTGGATTTCCGACTACAGTAGAGGCTCTGGACTGTGTCTCCGCTCATCCGCAAGCCCCTGGGTCCTGAGGGGAATAATATTTAGACTAATGAAACCTTTATAAACAATTTACTATAGGGTTAGTTGTGGGTTTATAGCTATAGATTTAAAGTTAAGGTTGGAAGTGAAAGCGTGAAAGAAAAATCACTTTTTTTACTTGAAATTGTACATACATAAGACTACCCTAATGAGGTATATATTTAATTGAGGAAATAGTAAATATTTATATGATAATGGCACAACAAATGCACTAAAATTTTAATATATTGCAGATATAAAAACAAACAAAGAAAAAAACAATATTATCTCAAAGAATACAGAAAAATAGCTTCATTGAAAGAGTAGCAGAAGGCATTTCTGAAGTATTTATTTATATCAGTTAAGGTTGTTTTCAACAATTACAATGCCTTAATCAAACGATTTCTCAATTAAAAAATGAAAATGGAAAAGTAAAATAAAAAAAATGAATATACACTGAAAAAAATTATGAGCTCAATTAGTCGTTAATGTTTTAGATCACTGTAACTTATTAAACTAAATTAATCATGTTCTAGCTTAATTTTATAAGTTCACAAGCTGTTTTAAGTCATTTTAACATCATATAAGATCAATGGTTAATAATCGTTAATTTTGTAAGCTACAATATTGGCGCAAAGACTCTAGTCAAACATACTAGACATTCTGACTAGGTAAATTAACTATGAAAAATATTTTATAATAAGTAATAAAAATAATAAACTAATAATATAATAATAAATTATGAATTCTTATTCAGTGTTAAACTCATCAATTAACAGTGTTTGTACACATCAAAATCCTCTGAGTAAAATTTACTCAGTTTAGATGGTATTCAGTCCCTCTCTAAATTGAGTTAAAGTTAGTCAAGTTAATGAGACAATGAAAGGAATAATTAGGTGATGATTGAGCACTGATGATAAACACCTTCTGTTAATAAACAGAAAAGAAACACAAAACTAAAACTGACTCCAGTCACAGCCTTAGAAGAAATCAGCTGAAATTGATAATACATTGAATCTCTCAAAATCTCAGCAGAGGATCATAAAGCAACTCCACAAACAGCAGCTTTACGTATTACCAACCTGTTAACCCTTATTTATAGAGGGAACAAATACTCTCTGAGCTGAGTAAATCTTGCTCAGAGGATTTTGCTTTGTATTTACAAAAATAAAAAATAAAAATACAAAGATGAATAATTACTGTAGTTGTACTATTCACTGTTATTTAATAATTTTTAATGCATTAACAACTGTAACCCAACAAAACCCTACTTGAAAATGTTTCCAAAATATTTATGCAAAAGCATATAACCCTAGAGAACAAATTAGGCCTAAATGGATGCTGAGTCTAATCAGAGTTTTTATTCTCTCTAATGATAATAATAATAAAACCAGAAGAGGTCAAGCCATGTAAGTGAGTGATGAATGGTTGATTCTAATAGTGCGTGTTCAAGGACGGCCCAATTTTCAGCAGTGACCTCACCGTCAATCAACCTGGATAGGAGAAACATTGAAATGCACACCAGAAGCTCCCTGTCCCACATCTGTGTGTGTCTGTTTGCATGTGTGTGTGTGTTTTGTGGTCAGGTTGAGCTGCTATCTCGGTAGGACTCTTTAATGAAGAGGTTTGTGTGATGCTGAGGATGCTGGGAGAAGAGCCGGGCTCTTGCATTATCTTAATTACACTCGTGAGCATCGCTGCTGTCGTCATTAGATTATTAGTCGGCATTAAAGTGCCCCATGAACGTCAAGAACATGAAGTGTGTCTCTGTTTAAGAGCCACTCTGTTGACTTTTGGTGTCAATCAAGTGTTTTCGAGATGGGTGGGGAAAAAAAAATAAAAATCATGGATGAGAGTGTGTAGTAATGGAGTGCGTTTTAATTCACTTTGCATGCGCAGAGTAGACTCTGCTATCACACTTATTTGTATGTTAAATATTTGCAATTATTTAAAACGAATGTAAATAAAGCATTTTCGGTTGCTGAAAGAAAGGTCAAATTGGATGAATAAATCAATCAATAAATGATTCTGTCATTCAATCTATTAAAAGATGAATAAATGAAATGTTTTTTAATAAAATAAATTACAACAATTAAAATACATGTTATTGATCATAATTAGTCAATTTAATATTTAAAAATGTATTAATAACTCGTAGTTATAAAATTATTGGCATTGACATTAACATACACAGCTAATTATATTTAAATGCACACTGTAATGATTCTGGTTTGGCACTGTTGAATACTGAGCACAAGATGTTCACCTTCTTTTTATAGCCTGGACAAGAGCTGTATATTTGCATTATGCTAAATTTTAATGCAGTATTGAAAGTTTTTTTTTTTTTTTGGAGTTGATGATTTGGGCTACCATATGCTTACATGTGCTAGCAGGTCCTGGTGCATGCTACTTAATGAAGCTTTATTGGCAGGATCAGCAGGGTTTCGATCATCGCATGGGGCAGCGGGCCAGGTAAAACAGCTGTTGGTCGTACCATCTGATTCTGGAGAAACGGACACTTTTTTTAATAATGCTTTACTAGTTCAAGTGCTTCTTGTCATTCAACAGCATTTTAAATGATATTATTATTATTAATTATAATAATAATAAATTTAGGTAATTGTATTGTACATTTGGTTATATTACAAATAAATAATAACAGTTTTTACAGTGCTATCAGTAATAATAAATAAATAAATTCATTCATTCTTAATTCAATTACAAATATATTAATTATCATATATTTATTTAATTAATTATTAACTTATTAATTAATCTATCTATCTATCTGTCTATCACCCTTTCTGTCTGTCTGTATTTATTTTATTTATTTATTTATTATTACTGAATGACTTGTATAAGTCATGGCATTATTTATTTGTAGTATAACATTATTTGCATGTGCAGGTTCATATAAATGTCATCTGAGCCAAATTATAATGATTTTGCGTGTGTCTGTATGTGTGTGCTTTCAGTCTTTAATCTTTGATTTAGTTTGATCTTTACCCTTGGGTCTTGTCTTCAGATGCAACAAGGTTCTTTAATCCTAATAGTAATTTAACTCTGCTCACTTTAAGGTCACTGAAATAAAAACATATTATAGTTTTTTTTTTTTACACACACACACACACACACATATATATATATATATATATATATATATATATATATATATATATATATATATATATATATATATATTCCCTTTTATTAATCTGGAAATCTCTTCTTTGGTATGGACATCGACAATAGACACATAAAAGAACCTTCACTGTTCATATGGGGACCATAAATCAAAGTCCTTGTGTATATGTATTGCAGGGCTAAAAATCATTAGTGACCTTTTTTCCCATTTCTAGATCACATGGGGGAATATACCTTTTCACTGCCTCCGATCCACCAGTCTCTAAAGGCATGCCAGTTATGCACAGTCAAGCGTCTGGACCTGACACAGGCACAATCGCTGCTTTTAGAGCTCTCTTAATTTACTTAGGATGAGCTCGCAGCATATGGGAGCATCCACAGAAAGCCAACTGATGGAGAGACAAAGAAATTCCAGTATTCTGAAAAAAATAAGTCATTCAAATTTAGCCATAATGGTTCAGCTGTCCTAACCAAAGGAAGAGAAGAGAATAGAGGGGTCTTTCCCTCTTTCGCCCCCTTTCCTCTTTCTTCCTAGTGTGTGCCTGGATCTTTTATCTCTCTTATTCACTCGGGACTCTTCAAAGTAACAAGCTGCCCTCTCTTCCCTTGGTGCTGGACTTGGAACTCAAATTAGGGCCTGCTTGATTAGAGGGGAAGGGGGGGTGGGGTTGGCCTGGGGTGGCAGAATGGCTGTTGGACAGAACAAATCGCACCCCTACAAAGTGTCTTTTATCTGGTGGCCCCTCTCTTTGACAGCTCCCTCTCTCGCTTATTCACCGCAGTCGCAGTTGTTTCTCTCCAGCATTGGAGCTGGCCATTGTGGGAAATGTCATCCAATCTGGTTTGTGACAGTGAAGGGAGAGGAAGGTAAATGTTCGGTTGACGCCGCCTCATTCTTTCCTTTTCCTCCTCAGCCAAGAGGTCCTGAGTGGAATCTTGTGTCCTCGTTGATGAATTAGACAAATCTAACCTGCTCTCATTATTTAGGATCTTCCAGCCAGGTTGTGTCAAGCCAGAACGACAATGCAACGAGACACCTTTACAAGAGCAGCCAAACTCACCGCTGTTAAGAGCAATGCAATATGCACCACTGCTCTCTTTGTAAGGACAGATACACACCGAGACCCCCTTCAACCCCCCACTACCCCCACCCCCCTTGCTCCCCTGCCAATAAAACTTTTATCTGCTTTTAAAAGGAATCTATAATTCAAAGCAAGCAAGAGTCCTGTATACCAGAGCAGGACTACCAAAATATACAGGATTTTCATTTAAATCTCACAATTGAGTAAATATATGTGCATCTACTGGTTTATATTGTGTTATTTATTTAAGGTAACTTAAACCATTTGAGGAAACCGATTGCAACAAACCATTTAAGTTCAAAAACTAATCCTAATGAGTACTGTGAACTTATGCCATTTGAGTAAACGAAGCAATTTGAGGACAGTAAAGCCCAATAAATAGAGAACTCAAACCAACTGAGTACTGTAAAACCCACAACCTAGTAAGTTAAGTCAATTTAAACCGTTCGAGGAAACCTATTGCAACAAACCATTTGAGTTAAAAAATGTTTCTATGTAAGTACTGGGAATGTACTCCATATAAGTTGAAGTAATGAGGTATTACCTTCAGCACTGTTTCCCTGCTCTGTTAAACATCATTTGGGTAATATATAAAAAAGAAAATAAATACAAAGGGGGGCTAATAATTCTGACTTCAGCTGTAATACAAACAACTAAAAGGAGAAAAAGCTAAATTCTACTTTATACAAGACCTTTTATAGTATTGTCAGAAAGAATAGACTTAAAATAATTGAACTGTCCATAAGTTGCTGTTATAGTCAGAAAACAATGACACAGGAGCATAACAGCGCAGAAATCTGAGGAGGGGAAAACAGAAGAGGGAAGACATTTTGGTAGCAGGGTGGGGTGGTGGGGTGAGCTCTGGACAATCAAGCCCGAGACGAAACAATGGAGCCTCTGTTAGTATGCTGTTGGTGTTTGTGTGGACCACCACTTTGCACACACTGAACCTCTCCTGGGCACAGTCTGTGGCCCCTCGCTAAAACACAGCTACTGTAACTTGCATTATTAAAATATATAGAAAATATGCATGGCACGACTGTTTTCAAGGTTTACCGCGATTTGGAAAAATCAAGGTTTTAAAACAGCCAAAATGTTCTGCTATACAGTTCCTACAGTATATGTAAGATTTTTTATTTCATTTTTTGTTTAGTTTTTTCGGACAACAGTATCTCCAGCAGATG
Source organism: Danio rerio (assembly GCF_052040795.2). Taxonomy (NCBI): domain Eukaryota; kingdom Metazoa; phylum Chordata; class Actinopteri; order Cypriniformes; family Danionidae; genus Danio; species Danio rerio. The sequence continues at coordinate 27,432,009 of NC_141027.1, forward strand.
TCATTTCAAATAGTAAAGAAATATGTGTTTTTGAAACTAATGAAGACAGCAGAAGTCTGTGATTTATTTGAATTATTTAACCTGACATGTTTACTGCTTCAAAATATTTTAAATGATTCTCAAAAAAAAAAAATTGTGTTTTATTTTTATTTTACCCAGACATTTAAAAATTATTTATTTTAGAGCAGTAATCACATTACGTGAAACCGTGATATTTTTATCCAAGGTTATCATACCGTATATTAGGCATGGGGTTATATTAAGCCCATGCCTAATATAGAATACCCAATAAAGAAACATGATCATTTCACCATGCATCCTTACAGAAGTGTGCTTCTGTTTTTTTTTTTTGCATAATCGTTGCAATAGATTGTGAGATTGAAAAGTGTGATTGATTTAGAGGGTCGTCTGAAGAGCGGGCAGAATTGAGTCCAGATGTTTGCCTCTCAGTAGGATATGAGTCCTGTCCTGCCCCAGGGGCCCCTGAGAATCTCTGGGAGCTGGAAGGAGGAGCAAGTTTTGCTATTTGACATCCAACAGTCCTTCTGACCTGAAGTGTCGCTCCCATTGCAAATGCACTGCCATCCTACCTTACCTACTCTCTCTCTCGTTTCCGAGCGAGCACGAAGGGCATATGTCAATCCCGACTGCAGCACACGCTAAACAACAGCCCTTCATGCCTCAAGCCAAAGGTTAATAAAATCGGTAGCAAATGTATCAATTTTACAGATAAGCCATTCACAACAAGTGAATAAAAAGTCAATTCATGCCCAAGGAAGCCACATGCAGCAAGCAGTCAATGGGCGCCTTTTTTAGGTGCCTTTTTTTGACAGAGAGAGTAAATGGGACGATTTCACCCTCTCTCCTTCATCACTGCTGCTCAAGCGCCGGCCAGTAAATTGCTCTGAATGGGGGCTGGAAGTTGACAGGCCCTATTAAGACAAACGGCTTTCCTCATCGGAGAGATAAAATAAATCAAGGTGTTTAGTCAAATTAAAATAGTTGAACTAGAGCGGGCCCCAGGGAGCTGCTTCGGAGAAACTCAAGACAGATGTGGCCAGGGGAGCATAGGAAGACACCCAGGAAAGAATTTAACACCGAGCTGGCCGCTAGCCAATCCAATCGCACTGTTGTCTCAGAGCAGCAGGTTACTGTCCGGAGGCTGGATCGCTTAGCATTGATTAACTAAAGGTACAGCCTCGCAGGAGGATACTCAGGAGGCTTGCACATTGTCTGGTGTGATTATGCGTTGGTAGCGTTGCTGTTTGATGCTTGCGAGGGAGATAATGAGAGGATACAGAGGTGACGGTGACCCTGTTTGTGAGAGGCACGTCAGCTCTGAGGTGTTTGCGTCTGCTCCTCCCTTAATGAGAATTGAGAGCAGTCGTTACATGGCAGTGCCTCCAGTCGTGCAACTGTCGCTACACTTGCCCTGTATTGTCTGTCACTAATCTGGCACCTTCACTCGTCTTGTGACAGCCCCTCTTATTTAATAGGAACAATTCCATTCCTCACCATCTCTCCGAGAAGCCGCGATCACCAGAAGTGGAAAGAGAGAGCGAGGGAGTTGCGACCTTCGCACTTTTAATGAAGCTTTTCCATTGGTTGTTTGAAAGACACCATTCTCGGCTTTGACGGAGCCTCCTGGACCGCCTCCTGTGGTCTTGAGGAATTCACTTGACTGAGACGTGCTGGATGCTCAGCATTTGCTGGCTCTGTCCTGCCCTCTCCTGAAAAAAAAAAAGAAAAAAACTTGCTGATCCCAGGAGCTTCTTGATTGTGGGAGCTTTTTATATCCGAGAAGCGCGGATCAATTAACAAGGCTCTGTTTTCCAGCACTTGCTTTGTTTGCTGTTCTGTCTCTAGGAAAACTGACCTTTGCCTTGGTATAGAGACTATATATAAGAGGTGAGGGACATCTGGCTGATGTAACGTGAGATGTAAACCTTTTCTTCTCACTGATGGGAGAGGGTGCAGGGTCGTGAAGTGTTTTTTTTCTTCCTTCTTCCATTTTGTTCCCTGTTTTTGACTGCATTTGTTTTGTCGCAGGTACTCCAGAAAGTCTTGCAGAGAAGGAGCGACAACTCTCCACCATGATCACACAGCTCATCAGTCTACGAGAGCAGCTTCTGGCAGCCCATGATGAGCAGAAGAAACTGGCCGCCTCTCAGATGGAGAAACAGCGTCAGCAAATGGAGCTGGCACGCCAACAGCAAGAGCAGGTGAGAATGTGTAAACCAGGGTGGAGCACCGTTCAGAATTGAATAAATCAGTGTTAAAGTCAATTCTGAACAGGATACAGAATTGAATTTGGAATGCAAGGAAGTAGAATTAGCTAGAATAGAAAAATTTTCAAGGCAATTTAAAGAAAGTTAAAGAAAACACCTGCAGGAATGTGAATGTATCAGGTTTTAAAAGTGTCTTTAAATCTTAATTTGCCCTTTCACAATTTAAGGGTTTAATCCCAGCATAAAATCTCATAGGGAAGTTTATGGGGAAAAAACATTAATAAGCTTATTTGATAAATAAATATATTCCTCTATACTGTATCTTTGTTTTGCAATACAAACAAACAAATACATAAATAAATAGAGAGTTGGTGCTTAAATCAAGATATAATCTGTGATTTGGGGTATAAAAATGAATTTTTCAGTCCAATTTATTCCAGTTTTCAGATATCTGTTCTTGTACTAATCATGTATTTGCATCATTTTGATATTTTTCACAGAAAACAAAATGTCTTATTTTTTGTCATTTAGCTTTTATAGTGAAATACAAAATACTTTAGAAATACTTATTAGAGTTTTTAGACATTTGCATTGCAAAACAAGACAAAAATACTGAGTAAGCTATTTCCATGTTTTATTCAAAGCTTAGGCTGAAAGACTGGGATATTATCATAGCTTGTTAAAAAGTGTGGAATAATTTCACAGAATTAAATTTTCTGTATCAAATTTTAAAAATCTAAAATTTCCCTTTCACAATTTAAGGCATTTAAACAAGTCTTTAATCTAAGCATAAAATCTCATGAGAACAATTCATGGAAAAAACATAGATACATTTATTTGATACAAAAAATATTCTTCCATATCTTTGTTTTGCAATACAATCAAACAAATAAACAAACAAATAAAGAGTTTATGTTATGGTTGTCAGATATCTGTACTTGCACTAAACATAAACTTGCTTCGTTTTGATATTTTTCACAGAAAACAAATCCTCTTATGTTTAGTCGTTTTGCTTTTATAGTGTAATATAAAACACTTAAATACTGTAATAATCTTTAGACATTTGCATTGAAAAACAAGACAAAAATACTAATAAGATAAGCTATTTCCATCTTCTAATCAAACCTTAAGCTGAAAGATTGTCATATCATCATAGTTTGTTCACTTTTAATTTAACATTTTAATGCACTTTTGTTGACCAGTGTGGAATAATGTTTCATGTCAAGTTTTATGTATCAGATTTTAAAAGTGTCTTTAATTTGCTCATTCACAAATTAATGCATTAAAACAAATCTTTAATCCAAGCAAAAAATCTCATGAGGAAAATTTATGGAAAAAGCAAATACATTTATTCGATAAATATATTCCTCCATATCTTTGTTTTGCAATACAAACAAATAAATAAATAAATAAATAAATAAATAAGTTAGTTATATGAGTTTATGCTTAGATCAAGAAGTAATCTGTAATTTGGGGTATGAAAATTTGTTTTTCAGTCAAAATTGTTCTGAGCCGGTTGTCAGATATCTGTTCTTGTACTAATCATAAACTTGCTTTGTTTTGACATTTTTCACAGAAAACAAAAACCTCTTATATTTTGTCATTTTGCTTTTATAGTGAAATTTAAAATAATATAAAATAAGAATCTTTAAACATTTACATTGGAAAACAATGCAATACTATTAAAGTAAGCTATTTCCATGTTCTATTCAAACTTTAGGCTGAAAGACTGTGATTTAGTAGTTTGTTCACTTTTAATTTATCATTTCAATGCACTTTTGTTGACCAGTGTGAATTCATGGCCTCTCTTGAATTCATTAAATTACAATTTAATAAATTCCTCTTCCTGTCATTCCAATTCAATTTCCTATTGGGAGATGCCAATTCAATTCAGTTTCACACTTTCCCATAGTCAACTCTTTCATCATCTCTGCAACCATCCCTGTTTTGTTTAAAGCCAGTATAATGATGATATTATCAGCCATGCATCGCATACCCTCATTTTATGGTCTTATTTATCAGAGGAGGCACTTAAAACAAGATTGCTCTTCTATGCTTTTAAATATGTAATGAGTCTTTCTGTTTAGCGATTTAATATTTTGATTTAGTTTATGTCCTGATGTTTCACTCCTTGACAAATCAGGCTCTGCGTTTGCGTGGACGGACGTGCAAAGTAACAGTTATTGTATATAATTAATGCAATATGGAAGCGTGCAAATTGGTAGGGAAACTGATCACTATTAAATCAAAGTTTGCATGAGCAGCATGTGTAGATCAAGCAAATGAGGCGTACTGAATGCATCAGCAGCTCATGAGCTCCGTTAATGTCGCACAAGATCCATCTACATCTTCTCTGTTTTTATAGCCAAACCATATAATTGCTGTCAATTTATTATGCAGATGAATAGGTGCATATTAATGCGGTTTACCTGAAATGGATGCACGCGCTTCTGAATCTGTCCTATTAACAACTCTTCAACTTTATGAGGATTGTATCTTCATTATATGCTCAGCTGATTTTAATGAATGGTTATTGCAGGATTTTACTGTTTCGGAAAACGCTCAAGAATGCATCCCTTTCCATTAATGACAAACAAAATGGAGGGAGAGGATAGAAGAGAGCGAGCGAGAGAGAGGTTGGGGGGGGGGGGGGATTTGGGGCCTGAAGTTAGGATGTCATTTAGCCATCCAGACACGACACAGTAATTAACTGTTGACACTAGTGAAGAAGCCAGCACAAATTAATCCTGACACATTTGCAGACGGGTGATATCTTACAGTGAACACTTTGTAATTATATTTGAAAATGAAAATTAAATGACACTTAAACCTAGGCTGTCAGGCTAACTGAGGAGGAGGAGGAACGGGGGAGTCTGTAGAGGCTCGGGAGAGAGGGAGGGTGGATGGGATTCGTTTAACGTCGAGAGCCCACCCTTGGGCAGACCCGACCACTCCTAGGTTGCATAAACATGCCAGTCTTTCACCCTGCAGCGCATCGCCCTGGCCCGGCCCGGAGCTGGGTATGATGCACATTAGCAGCTTCCTGATTACAGTCATTAGGGTCAATTGGTGGACCAGAGATGTTACCCACAAGCTCTGATTGCATGCATTATCTGTCTGCATAAATACATGCTATAATAAATCAGGTTGCTCTCTTATACGCTGTGATAATGCACATACTTTTAACGGTTTAGGCCAGTCTTTCTTGGCGTTCATCTAAACAAATTGTTCTCCCTTTGTAGATCGCCAGACAACAGCAGCAACTTCTGCAGCAACAGCACAAAATCAATCTCCTCCAGCAGCAGATTCAGGTCAGTGCTCGACTTTCACGTCTTCATCTCCTCTTCTGTCAGAAACCCTTATTTTGTTTTTACAACTGTCATCAATCACGTTACAACTGTCACCAATCAGGATAATTGGCCAATGGTAATTCGGAAGGGGCTATAGATGCGTCGAATAATTATCACTCCCTAATTAATGAAGGAAGAGAAGAAGAAAAAAACAGAAATGAGGGAAAGCTTAATGACACCAAGTGGTGCCTGTTTGCATGTTTTGTGGAAAAGTGCCCTAAGGGTTTGAGACATGAAAGCCGGTGATAAATGCCTCTGAAATTACACCGTCCCAGCGCGGTGACGTGGCAGCGGCTTTGGAAAAAATAGCGCTACTGTTAGCCTCGTTTCCCACTGTCCGATATTGGAAAAAATCACGTTCCTTTGCTTTAAGGGTGCTTTCACACTTCAATTACCTGCATCAAACCCAAGTTCAATTGCCACCTTCTCGCTTGGTTTGTGTTCACATTGTGTTTTTTCTTCTGAACCTCTGTACGCTTGCGTCATCAAGCTGCAGTTTTGTGTACAGCTGTTTCTAGGTGACGGCCATGAAAGCAAGGCTCCAAAATGGAGATGTCTGCATATCATGGTCACTCTGCTTTTGCTTAATCTTTTGGTATTGTTACCAAAAACAAAATACAGAGCCACTTGCATCTATCTGCCACTAAAAAACGTGAAAAATGTTCAGAACATCACGTGATTTCTGCAGAAGTCATTTTTGGTGGAGACAAGCAGTCATTATACCTGTTTGCACTGTCCCGCTTGTCACCAAGGCAGGTGATACACAGACATACACACACGAATAAACATTACGAAAACTAAAGCTTGTTATACAGTTGGCGGTGCACTTCCGTTATTTGGTACGATTGGATTTAAGGTTGGGCGATGTTGACCAATTTGGCATCATACAATGTCTAATGGGAAACATCACGATGGACGATGGCATCATTGTCGTAGGTGGTGGTGAATTAATTATTAATTAATAATTAAGTAATTCATAATGACTTATGAGTGAACTGACGCTGTGACACTTTACCTGGTAGATTCAAAAGACCGAAAAACAGTTAGATAGAGACAAGATTAATTAAATATCACGTTTAACAACTATAGTGAGACGCGATCCAATGGGACATCCTTGATAAACTGTCTGACTTGCACTGCTCTCTGGGGTTTTGTGCTCTAAGCTGCAGCGCATGACAAAGTGTGTGTGTGTCTGGTCACGTGAAGTGCGTTTTCAGCGGTGTAATGTGGATGGAGAGCTGTTCAGAAATGCTAGGTATAACGCCAGTGGACGTGGATCGTTTTCATTCTGAGATGCCATTTTAACACCTATTAGTGTAAACGGGGCCTGAATGTGTGTTTTTCATTAGTGGATTGCTGCTGCAATGGGGGCGGAGTGGAGGATCGCGATGCCGGCTCAGCATCCTGATGTCTATAGGCCATCAGCGATGGATGATGCCATTGTCTATCGACCCAACCCTAATCACATTTATATCAGAAGTGAACCATACCAGAGTTCGCACAAACCGTACCCCAGACACGGGTACGGTTTACAGGTGCACACGCAAGTTCAGAAGACACATTCACACTAACTAATAGTACCATACTTTAATGTCAAATGAAGCCGAGTGCGGACCAAAAGTGCTAGTGTGAAAGCACCTTAACTCCGCTGTGGCCGACGATCTTGTAAACATGGCGTGTTGACACGTAAATTGCGCAAACCTTGCCTTTTGCAAATATTTGCTGCTAGCTTTAAGTCAGCTTGAGTGATCTTTTGAAGGTCTCTCTTTGTAAGTGTGCTTCAAGAATAGACTCATTGAAAAGTTTGCTCTTTGCTTAAAAATAATTGAATTGGATTAGTTGCAAAGTACACTCTGCGGTCACCCAAATCCGTTTTCTCGCCACAAAGTGGATTGCGTTTTTTTTTTTACTCCCTCCACCGAGCAATTATGTGAAATGAAAAAATGGAAAGGAGGGAGAATAAAGAGAATGCTTACAAGAGCGCCATAAATAAATGTGACTTATATGCGAAGAAAGACGGAGGGGGAAAGATGCAGCAGAAGAATGAGTGTGCCTTTGTGTGTATGTGTGTGTGTGAAGGAGTTGGTTTGTGTGGTATGTGGTGCTCAATCAAGCAAGGTTAGTGGACCACCCAGTCGGAGACGTGGACGTACACAAGCTGGTCAGTGGCAGTGGTCAAGGTCTTTACACACTCCATACACACATAAAAGCCAAGGGCAATGAGAGCAGTCTGTGCCTGGAGATACTCTCTTCCTCTTCTTCCTCTTCTCTTTTTTTCTCTTGCGCTTTCATTGGAGACAGGTACAAGGATCTCCACTCCTCCTTTCAGTACGTCAGCTGGTCGTCTCTCATTTTTCATCTCTTTTTACACATTCTTTCATTCTTGTCCTCTCAGTCCTCACTTTTCACGTCTCATATCTTCCTCTGCGTTTGACTTACACTTCAAAGCCCCTGAGCTTGAGGCCCTCAGAAAGGAATCCAGGTCGGTTTTCTTCTCAATGCTCTACCTATCATTGTGAGGTTAACCATCAGCCTTTCTTTCTCTCTCTGCTCAGATGTGTCAGGTAAAAACAAACCACTGTCTTATTTACACAGCCTGAAGCGCGACAGATTTATAGCTCGGCTGTAAAACCTCTTTCAAGTGCACTTCTTAAGAGAAAGGCCCAATCTGTTAAAGACTCCCGCTGTTGTCGCGTCCGCAGAACTAGCCACTGTGCTACTACCGTCTGTTTTGGCGCACTCCATCGCACCCTGTCTGTGAGAAGTAGCGCTCTGCACCTTTTAGTAAACAGGCCCCTACATGCTGACAGGTTTCAGGTAGCAGTGGAGTTCATGTGAACAGTTTAATTATGTTTAGAAGTGGAAGCTACTTGGTTTGGATATTGGAGTCGGAACAGAGCTGATCTTAAACAGCTGGCCTACACTGTACTGTCATGACTGAGGAGTAGCTCTTTTTTTCTCTTGTATGACATTAGCTAGGCTGTCATAACAGTATAGATATTACCGTAACAAGCTAGAATTCCTATGTTTAAAATTACATTGAAACATTAAATTGATCAAATGTATAACTGAAAAGATATTTATAATGTTATAAAAAAAAATAATAATTTTATTCTATTCTACTTAAGGCTGATTTATACTTCGGCGCCAAGCGCAGGCGTATGTTTAGGCGCAGCCTTCATGTGGTCACATACCCCTCGCTGTTACCATCGCTGACGCGCATCTCTTAAAAAATGTAACTACATGTCGTAACGACGCGTAGTGCAAACTCTTTGATAGGTCGGGTTGGTAGCGCTGACAAGTGTGTGTGGGACTGAGAGCCACACGAACCTGTTGGAGTGAGTGTTTACAAGTGTCGAGTCCTGTGAAGAAGCTCCAGATGAAAAGTTTTGTTTTGTGTTTACCTTATGATTAAAGTTGTTGCACGTCCGTTGTATCTTTTTCCTTTTTTCTATTCCAGCGTTAAATAATAAATTGGCCAATTTTAATTATTTTAAGGATTTTTGCAACCTATAATAAACACTTTAAAATATCCGTAAATTAACAGTTTGTGACAACTTTAAACTGTAAAAAGTTGGAAAAAGTGACTTTTATGAGCATTTGTAATAATTTAAAGTGATATATTGTCTGGGTTGGTGTTGCCTTTTATGCTGCAAAAGCCTTGTAATAAGTTGTCAGTACGTTTTATTTATTTCTCTATATATTATATCTTATACATTGTTATATCAAACTACTAAAATGCCAATAAAAGTCACATTGTTAAATTGTAGAGTTAAATTTTCAACATCGAATGTAGACAGAGCAGGGATCAAGGTCCCTTTATGAAATTGTAAATAGACTGAAAACACAAAATACGGAAACTGTTAATTAACAGATATGTTTTACAGTGTAGCTTGTTTTTGTTAACTTGCCTATAGATTATGGGACTTCAAACCCAGTTTTCTTAAAGGAACCACTTGTCCAAGATTTAAACAAAAGAGACAGTGTGTCCATCTGTTGCTTTTAATGGCTGTGATACTGGCTCCTAATCATGAATGTTTTCACCAGAACACCACTAGAAATGGAGACACCAAGCAAGTCAGGCTTAGGACTGGTACCATCTTATCATTCGTTTCATCTTCTCTGACTTTGTTTCAATATATCATTACCACTGCCTCCCTTTGTGACCCATTTAACTTCCGCCTCCAGAGGCCACGGCTTGTTGTAAAGGAAGAAGAAGGAAAAGTTGAAAGACAAGAGTTGGAATGCACTGGGAAGTGAGAGGAAGAAGCGGCTTGCTAATGCAGTTCCCTGGCACTCTGTTTTCATTAGAACTAGCTCTACAAAAAATGCCCAGTGCTCTTAATATACAACAGCTTTGAGTTAATTAGTACTCCAAACAAGCTCTTCAGCCTTCGTGTAGAAGACGTAAAAGTTGAGTGGTAAAACAGCATGCAAGGATTGGGTTTCCCCGCTGTTAGCATGGAGCGTGTGCGTGGTTTAAAGAGCCAGCTTTCCCATCAAAGCGCTACTGTTTTGGCTCACACGGTAAGCGGCTCTTTAGACCTTTATTGATGATGTAACTGATCACATCACTGGATTCTGTAAACGGGACTGAATGGGGTCCAAATAAAACCATCAGGCCTGTAACACAATACAGCGCTGGCTCTGAAAACCAGTTCTGGTTTTCTCCAGAGTTGTTTGGCACTGTGCATTGCTTAAATCAAACCACTTTTAAATTGCCCTTCTCTCTTTTTCATCAGTTTTTTTTTTACAAAGAGCTCAGAGAGTCAAAAGGATTGAGTCTTTGTCTTTTTGGGAATTACAATGTCACTTGTTTAAAGATAACAGATGTTTAGATTACTGCATTAGAGGCTTATCAGAACTTCAGGCTGAAGGTTTTTCTCCTTATTTATTCCTTTAGCCAAAAGCCTCTTGTTGAGAAATTTCATATGGCAACTAATTCCGTCCAGGGACCGGATTACTGTTATTTGACTCAAGCATGAACTTAAAAGCGGCATCAGAGATTGAAGGAGAGGCTTAGGAACAATTAAAAACAAATGTCGAAGTAAATCTTGATCTGAAAGAGAAAATGTGTTGCTTATGTAAGACAAGTAAAGCCGCACAAATAAGACCATTTCGAAGTCACCGCCTCCAACAGGAAGGCAAAGCTGTGTTGTTCTTAGCCGTTTAGAATTGGTATTAATCAAGCCGAGTGATTCGGCTTCTGCTGACCTGTTTACTTTTTACAAAGAGCCAGTCTCCCTGACTTTTACACTCACTGCTTTATTCGCTCTCGTACAATTAAAATCAGCTGTGATTATGGATAGCTTCACACACACATACTTCTACATCTATATGTGGTTTATGAGGAATCTGCATAGACATATTGTATTTAAAAAAATGGTTTATTATATGGCCTTACCCGACCCTCACAGGAAACCAAAATTGCTAATTTTTTAATGTCAAAAGTGCTCTATTTGATTGAGATCAGGTGACTATGGAGGCCATTTGAGTACAGTAAACTCATTGTCTTGTTCAAAAAGCCAGTCTGACATGATCAAAAAGTGTGCCAGGAATATATCTCCCACACCATTACACCACCACCACCACGCCAAATTCTGACCCTGTCATCTGAATGTTTCAGCAGAAATCGAGACTCATCAGTCCAGGCAACGTTTTTCCAATCTTCTATTGTCCAATTTTGGTCTAATTGTAGGAGGGGCACCTGTTGTGGGCTTCTGCTGCTGTAGCCCATCCGCCTGTTTGGACGTGTTGTGCATTCAGAGATGCTCTTCTGTATACCTCGGTTGTAACAAGTGGTCATTTGAGTTATTGTTGTCTCACTATCAGCTGTAACCATTCTGGCCATTCTCCTCAGACCTCTGGCATCAACAAGGAACTTGTGCCCACAGAACTTCTGCTCACTGGATATTTTCTTTTTTTCTGACCATTCTCTGTAAACCCTAGAGATGGTTGTGCATGAAAATCCTGGTTGATTATCAGTTTCTGAAATACTCAGACCAGCCCGCCTGGCACCAGCAATCATGCCACGTTCAAAGTCACTTAAATCACCTTTCTTTCTCATTCTGATGCTCACTTGCCATGTGATTGTCTGATTAAAAATTTGCGTTAACGAGGAGTTGACAGCTGTACCTAATGAAGTGGCCGGCGAGTGTGTATATATTAATATGTAGAAACTCAAAATTTCTAAAACACTTTGAAAAAAAAAAGAAAAAGCATGAAAATAATGCATGAAATTAATAGTCAGACAGTACTGAAGTTTATGATCATCATAAAAATATTGATATGTGAGTAATAATTTATCCTGTTAAATTTCCTTTAGCCTTGCCTGAGCTCAAAAAAAAAAGCTTTCTTTATCCAGGAGCTTGTCAGAAGAGACTGCTCATTGTTCGCTGAGCTCATATGTCTCTTACACTTAATACTTACGATTACAGCTGCTGTGCGCAGTTGAGATTTCAAAGGCCTGTACATGTGTGCATGAGTATTAGGTGCTATTGTCTCTATCTGGGCCCATGTTTTGCGACAACTGCTGTAAATTCCCAGGCTGGACTCTGGGATGATCCGGGCCGGGGTTTTGACGTGCATCTCGAGCACAGACTTGGCCGTTTTCCAGGCATTCCTGCACGCTGGGGCTGGTACGACGTGAGCTGAGGTGACGCAGGGAGGAGAACACACAGGTGGAGGCAGGCTCATCTTATTGTATACACACACGCACAAGAATTAAGAGAAGAATGATTCCTTCAAAGGTCAGCGTGAACTTTAGATACTGATGAGAGGCGAGGCTACGGCTTGTTTAAGGAAAAAAAAATCATCTAGATTAAACAACTCTTTCTCTTTGAGAATCCCATTATGACACTCATATACTGTCTCTCATATCACAGCAAACAAGAGTTTATTAGCTCAGATCTGGTTCTCCCTCCTCGAGCTGTGCAGCTACGAGAGAGAGAGTCACACTGAGCTCTGTTTGTTGATGGACAGAGATGCTGTTTGTCCGTGTAGGGCCATTGTTGTGCCGACGGTCGCTTCCTGTGTTTTAAAGCAGACCGCCGGTTCAAACACTCTGTCATTGTACAGGCCTGGTTCTACTTATCTAACCCCAGGGCTCCGCTTCCTCTTGCTGCTCTACTGAGAGAAACCTCCACGTGGCTGTCTTCCGCTGTCCTCCCCCCGTTCTTCCTCCCACCCGTCCCCACTCTCTCTCTCCCCTCTTTCTCCTGCCAGCACCGGCTGGATCACACAGATCTCCTGCTCTCCATCGCTAACCCTCTCCTGGCAAGAACCGCTACTCATACACAGCGTGAAATAAAAGGAATAAAGTATTATCTTAATGTATATGTATTGTATATAGCTGGAAGTGTTATGAGTGAATTATTGCACACAGATCAGGGTGTCCGCAGAGTCTTAAAAAGTATTAAAAGTTGATAAATAAATGTAGAGAAATTTAAGGCCCTTAAAAAGTATTAAAACAGTCTTAAATGCTTTTTTGCAAGGTAAAAAATTTGATATCATTTTTGATTATGCAATGTATGGTTGTATGCTAAAGTTTGGCTGAATTAAATCTACGAATATCAGGATGCTGTGTAGTTTATGACATCAATGAAGTCCTACTAGATTTGACATCATGCTGCAGTAACCAGGTCAACATTATTCAGTATATGAAAAATAACGTTCAGTTTTAGATTAATTACTTACATTAATATTTAGTAAATTTACTGTAAGTTAAAATCTCGCCAGTGTTTTTAAAAAGTGGTTATAAGGTCTTAAAATGTATAGAAAGAGTCTTTAAAAAGTCTTTAAAGGTATTGAATTTCACTCTCTGATTCCTGTATATACTTTACAGATGGATGGATGTGATGTGATGAAATAGGATTGATATTAAGTTCAAAATGATATAATGGATAAACGGATTGATAGATTGATGGATTTCTTCAGAGCACTATAGTATAAAAGTGTTCAGGAGGAATTGAACTTGAAGGCTTTGCTTATTCAAATCATTTCTAGTTCTTATTTACTTCTTTTACTGATGTATTCATGTTATTTAAAATAAAAAAAAACTTTTTCACGATGCTATGATAATGAAGAAAAACAAATTAAATCTTCACATGTTCAGTAGCCATTCCTTGTCTTTTGGTATTTCGAAGCTCACAAAGAGGAGAGGAACTTTTTTTTTTCCATTTGCAAATATAACGAGAAAAAATCAATTACAGGAAGACAGGATGCAGAATTTTTGTGTTCAGATATTTGTGTTTGAGTTTTTGTTTTGTGGGCGCAGATTCTTTGTAGGCCTGTTTATCTCAGTAATCACTCACTCCTACTCCGTCGGGTTTCATACAGTACATTTTATTCGATATTAGCACACTGACAGATGCCATTTCAAATATTTTCGATTATTATTCTCAGTTGTTTATTTATTTATTAGCCCACGCATTTGAATGAAGATAATAGAGTAATTCCACATCTCTTCGCTTCCGTTATATCCAGCGCTATAGGATCTGCATTCCAGCTCAGTGGCAGAGGAGTGGCATTATTACAGCTAAAGCAGAAGCTGTTGTCAACATTCACTTCAAAGCAGGAAAGGTTCCCTCACATGTGGTTTTAAATGGTGTGGGGGAGCAGCAGGGAGCCTCTAAGGGTTAACTGATAATAGCTGCATACAGCCACCAGATTAAAGATTCTTTTTAATTATACACGGCTAACCACCAGCATAGTGAAGCCAGACAGACTAAAGACGACCTGTGCAGATGATAGACACAATGTGCCAGTGTGTTTGTGAACAGTCTGAGAGGCCGCTGGAGGAGTGGGCCTTCAAGATATTCCTTTGTTCCTGCGGACTGATAGACAAACGTCTGCGCGCAAAAGAGACTGATCTTTCTCATATGTGTGCCGTTTCCCCGGGCCACTGTGAGAGTTTGCCCTCAGAGCCGTGTTTATCGGTGGGAGAGGCGGCCGGGCTAAAGGGTTAATCAGAGCCAGCTCTCAAACACAAAACACACACTTCCGGCTCTGTTGCTCATGACAAACTAATTTAATTGTAAGCAATCCTGTGTATTTTGATTGCGTAATAGTATTATTTGATTATAAAACTTGATGTATGCTCAAGAGGCTCGACGGTTTGCGCAGGTCGAGAAGATGTTTTTTGACATTTCAAAGCTCACAAACTGGGGGAATAATAGCAGTCTGTTCTGAGAAGTTGCATAATGGTGTTCAGGTCTCTCCTCTCACTATTTTGCAGAGCGGTGACAGAATTCACAAGGGAAGTAGAACAAAAAGAAACCCTGTCTGCGCAGAAAGAACAGGAGAGCCTCCTAATTAAACACACAAGACTTTGAGAAATTCATTCGTTATGTCTCTCCTTTTTTTTTTTTTTTAAATATATATATTTAGCTGCTTAAGCCCTCGAATGCAGTCAAGTTACATGTTTGGTTGCATGTAAATGCACACTACAAAGATTTATCTTTGTCCAGAGATTGTGCTTTCTCTTTACAAAAGGTATAAATATATAAAATGTCTTTGTGACCTACCTTTTAGGCCCCGTTTACACTAATCCGTTTTTTAAGTGTGACATCATGTGAAGTGGCTTCCAGGTCCAAGCGCCCTATCAAATTGTATGGGGAGACTCATGAAATGGTAATAATAAACGTTTACAAAGCGATGGAATACTTTCAAAAATCATGATCGCAATGTATATATCCATGCTCAATATCCGATAGCCAGAAAGTGATTAATTTTTTTAAATTGTTAAAATTGTAATATTTGTGAAGCAGCAAGTCCAGAAACTGTTGGGTACACCATGATATAAAATTCACTTTAATGTGTAATAAGACTACAAAGTGGCCATAAACTAATATTTTCTCAATTCAAATGAGTAGCGGCCTACACCTGGAAACAGTATTTCATAATTCACCAATACGTCATGACTTAACAAGCGGATACATTGTAGTTTTAAAATGAATTTTAAGTTTTGTTATGGGATGACTTCTGTCCACACTACCCTGAAGTCTTCGAGCCCCGAAAACAGAACGTTTTGAAAACGCTAAAGAGACCATTTTGGTTTTAAAATGCTCCATATCTGTGTGGATGGGGAAAACAGAGACATCTGAAAACGGAGGCATGGCTTCTGACATAATTCATCTGATTGGTGCTTTTACTCAATAATAAGTACAGTCGGTAATAAGTAATCAGTTCAGACTTTGCAAGTTTGATTTGGAAAACAAACTCCCAAAGACACGTTGTGTAACTCTTCAAAGGAAACAGTGTACTATAACATCATTCACATCACGCTACATTGTGTCTCTTAACAATAAAATGAAGACATGATATAAAGAACTGCCTATTTTCATTTTGATATTAACAACTTAACAGACACCAAAAATGTTGAGGCATTTTTCATAAAAAATATGAATCATACGAGTCTCTTTTGCTGAATATCAGTTTTAATAATCAATGTCAATCAATAATACAATAAGTGTATTGTATATATAATAAATTAACTTATCTTTGCGCTCAGCCAAAACACTTTAACTGAGAACAAGTAATAGATTCAAAATACTGAACAGTCATTAGATAGAGACAAGATGAATTAAATATCATGTTTAAAAACTATAGTAAGATGAGGGTCCAGTAGTAGATCTGTTGAATGAACTATCCGACGTGCGCTGCTCTCACCTGGGGAGGTGCCTGCAGAGCACCCACTGAAGCTCAGACGTGGGCATACTCTGCAGCGCATGCCAGAGTGTGTGTGTGTGTGTGGTCACAAGATTTGCATTTTCAGCAGTATAGTGTGGATGTGGAAACACCGTTTTAAAACTAAAATGTATTAGTGTAAACGGGGCCTTAGTCCCCTCACACATGTCCCTGTTATTGTTTTGTATCTGTTTATCTTCACACTATGAAACAAGGACCTGATTCAGTGTTGCTACCTAGGTAGTGGACAAACCATGTAGAGGAAAGTCTATTTAATAAGCTTTATTGAACCCACGGTTACAAACATCTAGCAATGTACTATATTGTATGCACATGTTGTGCCAGTGTCATTTTTTAACGCTCATTGAATGTGGATTATTTCGCTTTCATAAAAAACGTCTTTTAATATTAGAGATCCTCAATAAATAAACACATTGTTTTTATAATGCCATTGTTTATTTATCTAAGGAGAAAGGCCATATATTAAAATAGATCATGGCCTGTTAACAAATTTTCCATTTGCCTCTGGCTCAGCAGTGTTAAGAGAATTGTAATCCGGTTACTGTACGCCGGTTGCTTCATCTCTCAGCCATATTACAATCACCATTATTTAGCTGCTGCACATGAGGCTAATTACCATAGCTTTGTCTTTAGCCTGGAGCCATTTGGTTTGCCTTTTTAATTCAATGAACAACAATTAAATCCAATATTTCATTAAGCTCCCTCAAATGCACCAGGCACTATATAATGGTGAATAATTCAGCTTGGGTCTTTTCTTTTTTCTTTTTCTTTTTTTAGATAAATATAGGGGTGTCTAATTGAACAAAGATAATGCTCCTAATTTGCCTCTTGTTAGATGGTTTTGGTTGTCTCCCAGCACCCTTGTGATCTCCCATGCTAAAGTCTCATTTATGCAGAGACAGCGCTGAAAACAAGCTATGCTAAAAAAGAATGTGTTGCCAATTAGCATTGTCTGCCAGGCAAATGGATTGTAATAAGGAAGGAAATGAGCGCGGGCGTGTGTTTACATCTCTGCGCGCACACGCTCGCTCGCTTCTTTCCACAGGCTAATGCCCTTCTCTTTTACGGTGTGGAGTATGCTAGCTTCTCCTCCACCAGGATGAGGGCCATAACAGTCTCATCAAATCCTCTTGGCTTGAGCCCAGTGCGGCGGAGCCTGAAACGCGCTCATCCTCCATTTAGCGGAGACTGTTAGCTGATGAAGAGCCCAACATGCGAGAGCAGAGATAAAAGAAAGCGGTGACCCGACTCATTAGCCCCCTTTGATTTAATATATTGACACTTGGATACAAATAATTCCATTTAGTGTGCTTGGTTGGAGGGGGTGCGGGGGATCAATTTAATTAGTTATGAAATGTGACTTCTTGTCACGAAGCAGGAGAAACGCTGACGTTAAATAAAGTCATGTGCGGTTCAAACAATAAAGCTTCTGTAGGCCCGTTTTAAAACTTAATGATGCATAAAAACGGGACTAATAGTTACATCCTTACCAACGGGCCATGATGCTTTCGATATTAAGCTAATGGATGGATGAAGGTAGAATGCTTTACGCTTGTTCAAACACTTACTGTAAGAATATAAACAGGTTGATGGCTACTGCATTTTTTTTTTTCTTGTTAAAGAGCTTTTCACTCTTTGACCAAATAACTTGCTGTTCCAATAGAATGCAAAAAAGGACACAGAATGTGTGTGATAAAAGCAGGAACAGTCAGCATTTAGTTCATGTATGGGTATGTTCAGGATATAGACCATGCTTCCAACACATGGTGAGTTTGATCAGAGCAAAAAGTAATGATGTATTCTAAATGTGAGCGCTGTTTAGTGGACAAAGTTTCCATTAAATGGAAGGTTTTTAAAACCTAAAGGAATGGCTTATCCTTAAATGAAAACTCTGACTTCAGTTTGGCACCTTCGTTTTATTAATTCATTAATTAATTTATTCAATCATTCATTTTATTTTCGGCTTAGTCTTTTTATTAATCTGGTATTACCACAGTGGAATGATCTAACCAACCTATCCAGCATATGTTTTACGCAGCGGATGCCCTTCCAGCTGCAACCCTTCACTGGGAAACATCCATACACACTCATTTACACACGACACTACGGCCAATTTGGCCTACCCAACTCACCTATACCGCATGTTTTTGGACTTGTGGGGGAAACCGGAGCACCCGGAGGTAACCCACGCGAACACAGGGAGAACATACAAACTCCACACAGAAACGCCATCTGACCCAGTCGAGGCTCGAACCAGCAACCTTCTTGCTATGAGGTGATTGTGCTACCCACTGCGCCACCATGCTGCCCTCATTTCATTCCAAACCAAAGATTTTACCATTTAATTTCCACAAAACGAAAGTCTATGTTGCTTTTGCTTGACTTTAAATTTAAGGATAAAACGAGTTGAATTATTTCTTAAAATGCATTCAACAGGGGACGACATGGTAACTCGCCACCTTAGAATTAAAAGGTTCTATCTGACATTTTAGTCAAACTTAGGTTATTCATCTATTCTTATTAAGTGACAACTTATTTATATGATGTGATGTTTTAGTATAAGTAATTTACATGTTAAGACTTTTTTTAAAAAAACAAAAAAGTTTTTCTCTACAAAGTCGAACTCTAGCTTGGCTCTATAAGGTTCTCTCTGGGAGCCAATCAGCATTTCGAATGCACACACAAGGACCAATTAGGATCATCTTTCGTTGTTTTTTTGCTGGTTGACAGTGGAAAAAAACAGAAAGAAAAACAAAATCAAAGTCGACCAAATAATGCCGCTCCACACAAAATGGAGATGAAATCTAAAACTGAAGCATTTTGACATTAAGATGAAATGTTAAATTTTACATTGTTGAAAAATGTAATATATTAAATGTGAAGTTTTTATTTGTGTATTTATAGTCGGTCAAACATTTTTCAGTGTTTGTTAAACAACTCATTAGCTCATTGTTTGTTTTCTTTTAAAGTCTTTAAATTTGATAGTAAGCCTTGAAGGGCAAATACTTCATTTAATTCATGGGGCATATAATTCAGTAAATATTACCATATTAATTACATACAATTAACATCTGCACTGGACAAAATATTTAGCACAGACTTGCTTGCTTAATTTATACAAAAAATCACTATAAAACATTACATTAATGTTATAGAAAGCAAAAAAAAAAAAATTTACTTTCTCAAACATCAACATATTGTTACAGCACAAATTTTTATTTCTGTAATTAAATTAAAAAGCACACTGATTGTATTTCTTGATAAGTATTGCATCAATTAATGATCTGCCAGATAGACCCTAATAATTCCAAGCAGAAAATGACTCTTAGAATTAGAAGCTTCAACCTGCATTTACCCGGTTTTCTTTTTACCTCAATTTGCAAATGCAAGTAAATTTTGATCATTTACATTTAGAATACATTTATTGTCTCTGTCATGTTGATGTATGAAAGAGAACTGTTACTGTTACTGTATATGGAATGCAAAAAATTTGAAGCTTAAAATCATTTAGAATGCAGATCGAACCTCATAATTCCAGGGTGATAAACTCTAAGATAACCAAATCGAAAGAATTTGGGGAATCTTTGCATCTTATCTAAGCTGTCCAGTTGATCCACAACCCATCAGAGCGCTTTGCAGAGTTCAAATCAAATAAAGCGGGTGCTGTCCAACCAGCATCAACCCCTGAATCTCATCAGAAAGCACCTGTCACTTGCCGCCACACCACAAGAGCATGCACGGCGGACCTATACTTAGCTGTCATTGTGCCCGGGCCCTGCGAGAGGAAAAATATCAGTTGGTGGAGAACACATCCTCCAGTGTGATATTGACTTAGTTTCCTCTCCCCTCCTGCCTGGCCCAGTGTTTTCCCTGTTAATGTTGAGCAAACTGTTTTGTCTTTGCATTGGCTTTTTAGCGTGGTCCTCAGCCTCCGCAGTGGGCACACACACAGGGGGAAAGAAGGCAAGGCATTAATAGCCTCTACTGTGTGCGGCCAGCCGGCAGTTTAGAAAGGGGGCCCGTGTTTTCTTAGGGCTAGGGTGGCAAAGCAAAGCATTCAGCCCTGTGCGTCGCAGCACAAAAAAAGGGCCGCTTTGTGTTTCTGATGGGGCGGAGGAGGGTCCGAGCGTTCCCAACGGAATACAATGAATGGGCCGTTTTGTCTTTGGTCCGTTTTTCATGCACACTGAATTGTTGTTGTCTTTCTCTCCCTCTCCATTTCTCCCTCTCTCTCTCTCTTTTTCATAATTATTCTTCTCCGTCATTGGGTGTGCACATGACATTTGAGCGTGTTTTAAAGTCTCAACACTCTCATGTGCCTGCAATAAAGTCCCGGCCATAACAATGTCAGCTTTCTGCTGGACAACAGAGCGCTCTCTGTTGTTTTCTGGGCCCAGCTGCTGGAAGGGTAGAGCGAAGACAGTGGCTTAGTCTGCACACAGATGACAGGAAGAAGGAGAAATGCTCCTCTTTCTCTCTCTCTCACTCACACACACTCTCTCTCTCTCTTTATCTTCATGGACTCGCTCACTGGACAATGGCATTTTTAGTTAATGGGTGGTCTGACTCTAGACTCATGGTTTGTGACCCAAAATTTGGTCACAGGTCTGTTCCGATTAGGGGAAAAACAATGCTGAATACTGCTATCCATATACATATGAAATATAAAAGACTAATCTAGTTGAAAGAGAGAAGTAGTTAACTTTCCTTCTTCATGGAAAATCAGAGTCACAGTCAAATTCATCGCTCATTTAGTTTTAAGTGTCTGACATGTCAACATGGACAGGTGACATACCTTCATCCTTGAAATCTATGTGAAATGCCATGCAAGATAAAATATAAACTGTTATGGTAATCATTATTATTGAGAATATAAAAAAAAATATGTTATTGCTGCTTGAATACTATATTATTCCGTTTATGAATTTTATTTAGTACTGGAAAAACAAAATAAAATGAGCAAAATGTTTAAAAACTAAACTAAAATTAAATCTGTACATTAATATAACTATATAATGACATATTTCTCCAGAAAGAGATTCAAATATTAAAAAACTTTTTTTAAATAATTAAATTTTATGATTAGTTGTATTATTATTATCATTAAGAAGAATTTTGTCTCTTTTATTTGTAGAAATACACTTTATCTTTAAGCTTCACATTTCTCTTTTCCTGTATTCTAATTATATCTTAAATATTTATTATTTGCAAGGTTTGATCAAGCATAAAAATAAACATTGGTCTCTAAAAACATCATGCATAATTTAGAAGTCACCAGAAAGTAAATAAAATGATATATAAAATACAGATATATATATTGTACATGAAAGAAAGCGTACAGGCTTGTTTCACGAAGTTGTCGCCTTTATTTTCTGTTCTGCTGTCTCATCTGAAAGAGTATGGAGGGTATTGTGCCGGTGCCGGTTTTCATAAATGTGGGATGTATATGTGGGATAATGATGTTGGCCTCAGACTCATTTGTGGGTTTGTTTATGTCTGTCCTTTTCTCCCCTCATTACCCATGCTGTTTGAGCCAGTCCCCTCGGGTTTAGCCAGTTTACTGCAAACCTTTTTAATTTTATGACCAGACCCTGACAGAAAAAAAAATGTTTTTTTTTTTTTTCTCCCTTTCCTTTTTTTATTTCTTTCTCCCATTTTCATGATGTAAAAGTAATCCCATGTTAACTGTGTCATGCCAGAACAGGTAACCATAAATAAAGCGTACGGTAAGTGAATGAAGTGAGTAGCGAGAGTGAGGTGGACTTTATATCTGTGTGCACTATGCCACGGCACTGCTGAGCTCAGAAGACTACTAAAGCCTTAGGCTCGTCTTTGATATTTTATATGCAATACAACCCTAATTGCTTGAAATATTTACAGACTTAAATTACATTTTAGGTTCTTAGAGGCTCAACAAGAATTTGCCTTAAGAACACATTTCTGTTGAACACACACTGATCACATTTTGCTGGTGTTCTTAGGGGAATAGCCTTTCCCCCCACATCTTTGTACTGAGCTGATTTACTAATTTCAGCATCCCAGCATGATACTCCAGTCTCCCCTTGTGATATTAAGCACACTCATTTGATTTTTCATAAATTAGGATCAGCATATCGTTAATAAAAAAATACAGGTAGTGTATTGCAGAACTAAACACGTGTTAATGGTTGTTCACTCAAAAAGGAAATCTCTCATGCTATTTTAAACCTAAATGAACACAAAATACTGTGAACATTTTACCTTTTCGTCAATCTGTCATCATTTAGGGTGCTTACACGCTAGTTGACTAAATTTGATTGATCTCTTCTCCTCCACTGGATTGTGTTCACACAGATGTTTCTCATTCTTAACCATGGTACATTTGAATTGTCAGAGTGGCAGGTGTTTACTCCATTAAAAGGTTACAACTATGCAAAATCAAACAAGTAAATACACACTTTAATTATTTATATGTCATAACTACTGGCTTACTTATGTGATTTAGTACGTCTGTGCAGGGGCGGATTCAGTGATTTGGGGGCCCTAAGCAATTCCAGCCATGGGGCCCAACAGTCCTAAAATACACCCTTTGTAGTTTTAGTAATTTTTTATTTATATTGCCATTTTTTTGTTGATGAAATCTCTACATTTTAAATGATTTGTTTACTTAAAATAAATTCACAACTACAAAAAAAAAAAAAAAAATGAATTCATTAAAAATAATAAATTGTTTTTAAAACTGAAAGTTAACCTGACTTGACTCCTGCATGATTAGAGGTGTAAGAGAAGTTTGTGTAGAGGTTATAGTTAACTTAAATTTTAATTTGTTAGACCCTCACTGTGCAAAATATGATAGAAAACAATGTTACGTGTATAATTTATGCTTCTAGGTATTTGTTGGGGGCCCGCAAATGTCCTGGGGCCCTAAGCGGCCCTAATACTTTGCTTATTGGTTAAATCCACCCCTACGTCTGTGTTCACATCAAAATTGTGTTTACAATATAAACCCTATCCTAGACCACCTATTTATGCAGACTCAAGTAGTGTTCACCTGAGTTCATAACACAGTATCCACATTATCTAAATGAACTCTAACCTACAACAAACATAGACATGGTCTTCATTCATCCTCATGTCTCTCTTAAACTGTATGAATTACAGAAGATGAACTTCACTATTTTTAGGGACCCAAATTCTTTTAGACTTTTTTGTTTTGTGCGCAGCACAGTGAGAAAATGTATACCTATTTGGAGCAGTATGACGGTGGAAGAATAATGACTTAATTTCAATTCTCAAACTATTCATTTAAAAACATTAGGCCAATTTGAGCATGAAATCCTTAGATTGGAGCTTGTTTTTTGCCGTAAACTCGAGGGTGGACTTAAAGGAAAGCTGAAGTGGAACGCAAAGAGCGGGGGAGGAAGGGCTGTTCTGCTTTTAACAGCCCCGGACTTAATATAGACATATTGAAATGGCTCTTTTCCAAGAGGGCTTGTTTTACTGTGTAAGGAATTAGTGGAACAAGAAGTCATCTATTGGTTATTCCTCCAGACAAGCAGAGTGTGGGCCAGTGTCTGGTTTCTGTGCACCTTGCCCCTTTCGGCACATGCTTTCTCGAGTCCTCAGAATACATTTGTCCTCTGTCAACTCTTTTGTCAGCGGTGGCGTAACATACATACAAATACACATCAATGCACTGTTTGCTAGTTGTCCCAGTATTGGGAACGTTAATCTTTTACCTGTTTAAACACACACACACACACACACACACACACACACACACAACACACAGAACAAAAGAACGAATGAAAGCAAGAAAACATGCTGCTCATCGACCGATAAGCCTTTGAGTCTGTGGGCCAGTGGATTGTCGGAGGTGAGTCGGTCCAGGTCAGAGCCACGGCCACCACACAAAGCCTCTTTATTCCCGGTGCTGTATCTGTGTGGCTGATGAAGGCCTCCTGCAAAACTCGTCACTAACAGAGCAGAGAGAGGAGAACAATGCTTTTAGTCTGTGGCATCAAGGTGGAGACCTGGTCTTAATTCCGGCCCCGCGTTGACAGAAAGAGTGGGGATCAAAGTCCAACTCAGCCCTATCGATCCACACGGCCCGATTGTCATCAGGGGCTGAAGCGCGGCCGAGCAGAATATCTCGCGCTTTGATAACAGCCCAGCGAGCGTGGGTTTATGTGTGTGCGTGGGTGGGATTAGAGCTCAAAGCTGCAGCCGCCGTGTGCTGGAGGAGTGCGGTTAACTGATAAATGACCTGTGACGTGGGAGTAATGTGTACTCGGGGATCTATGGGATTGTTTAAAAAATTGACCTCTTCAGAACAGAATAATGTGCAGACTCCTGAGCGCAGAAGTGGTTTCATTCAGCAAAGAGCTCTCTCTCCACTCTCTCTCTCTGCGCTGGTGAGTTTCCAGAAAGCGCTCACTGAGTGTGTTCACAAAGTAGCGGGTGTGAAGTTCGCGCTGTCGGGGCTCGCCGTGCAGATTGAGCGCGGTTGCCAGGTCCTCCAGAATCACTTCTCCTTAAAATGGATCCCCTAAGGTGGTTTTCTTTCACAGTCATTTTGGCTCTGGCAGCATCAAGCAAGGGAAAGAGCGTGTGACGTATCAGTACTTATAGTAACAGCGAAAGCTGTTTTCACTCCAGCTAAATTTAAAACACCTCCACGCTTTAGAGCTTTTATTTGAGATTTTTTAACGAGAAATGTGCTCCGAATTTGGACCAAAATACATCACGGGTGAGGAAGTTCATACGGCCTCACCTTTTGAAATGGGTTGGCGTGTGCCTAATGCTTAACCTAGGGCCTCCTTCCAGAATCTCAAAGAGAAGTTAGCTACCCCTCCCCATCGCCGTCTTATCTCATCAACACTGAAAGGCATTTTGGACATGTTAAAACAACTCTCCCTCTTTTACTTTTAAAAGCAGAAGGAATCCCAGAGTGATGCTCCTTGAAGATCAATCTCTATTTTCATGTTAAGGAGAGTTGGGGACAGGTATAGGGGGGCATGTCTCCTGAGCCCAACGGGACCCCTTAAAAGACAGCAAGGAGCATGGGTGCTGACAGGGGCCCTGTCGAGCATGGTAATGACTTGTACATCTCCATTTTCCATGCGCGTGTGTGACAGGCTGGGTCAGGATATGGCAGCAAGTACACATTTACCACTTCTGCCAATGCAGAAAGGCATGAACATATTAGTGCACCTGCTGGATTAAAAGCACACAGCAGCCTATTCTAACAGTAATCCATGTACAGTGCGCCTCCTTCAATAGGCTGGGCTGTCTGACCTTAGGATTAGTTGCTGCTGTAAACCATTACTGAAGCTAAGTGCTGATGTCAACATTTCCACTAACAACATTGATTAATCTATAGCTCCCTATTTACTTCAGGGGTTCTCCCCCTTCTCCTTTTATTTCGGTCATTCAACTTACAGCGAGCGCA
Organism: Danio rerio; assembly: GCF_052040795.2. NCBI lineage: Eukaryota > Metazoa > Chordata > Actinopteri > Cypriniformes > Danionidae > Danio > Danio rerio. The sequence continues at coordinate 27,457,724 of NC_141027.1, forward strand.
CATTGTGTGTTTAAACATCCCACTGCTGACAACTCGCCATTCAGTGTTGGGAATTAGTGATCAGTAGCATGATTGTAGCTCAGCTGTTTTTAAGATTACAGTAACATTTCCAGCAATGAGCTTTTTCACTAATAGCAGTGCATGAGATCTGCAGTGCACAGTCACCTTTTTCCACAGCATTTCAGAAAATATAGTAGTTTAAAATAGCGATATTTTCATATTTAAAAATGTCTACTCAATAAATTACATCAATGAACCAAAGTAAAAAAATTTTAACAGAATTATTTAATAATGGAAATTAAATAAATTACATGCACATATATGTGTGTGTAATTATTATTTTAAATATTATATTATATTATACACTCACCGGCTACTTCATTAGGTACACCTGTCCAACTGCTCGTTAACGCAAATTTCTAATCAGCCAATCACATGGCAGCAACTCAATGCATTTAGGCATGTAGACATGGTCAAGACGATCTACTGCAGTTCAAACTGAGCATTAGAATGAGGAAGAAAGGTGATTTAAGTTACTTTGAATGTGGCATGGTTGTTGGCTCCAGACAGGCTGGTCTGAGTATTTCAGAAACTGATGATCTACTAGGATTTTCATCTCTAGGATTTACAGAGAATAGTCCAAAGAAGAGAAAATATCAAGTGAGCTGCAGTTTTGTGAGTGGAAATGCCTTGTGGATGCCCGAGGTCAGAGGAGATTAGCCAGACTGGTTCAAGCTGATAGAAAGGCAAAAGTAACTCAAATAACCACTTGTTACAACCGAAGTAAGCAGAAGAGCATCTCTAAATGCACAACACGTCCAACCTTGAGGCAGATGGGCTACAGCAGCAGAAGCCCACACCGGGTGCCACTCCTGTCACCTAAGAACAGGAAACTGAGGCTACAATTTGCACAGGCTCACCAAAAATGGACAATTGAAGATTGGGAAAATATGCCTGGTCACATGAGTCGCAATTTTTGCTGCGACATTGGTAGAATTTGGCATCAACAACATGAAAGCATGGATCCCTCTTGCCTTGTATCAACGGTTCAGGCTGGTAGTGGTGGTGTAGTAGTGTGGGCGATATCTTCTTGGCACACTTTGGGCCCATTAGTACCAATTGAACATCGTGTCAATGCCAAAGCCTACCTGAGTATTGTTGCTGACCATGTTCATCCCTTTTTGACCCCAGTGTACCCATCTTCTGATTAGCAGGATAACTCGCCATGTCATAAAATGCGAATCATCTCAGACTGGTTTCTTGAACATTACAGTGAGTTCACTATACTCAAATGGCAGACACAGTCACCAGATTTCAATCCGATAGAGCACCTTTGGAATGTGGTGGAACGAGACATTCACATCATGGATGTGCAGGTGACAAATCTGAAGCAACTGCGGGATGATCATGTCAATATGGACCAGAATTGCTGAGGAATATCTTCAATACCTTGTTGAATCTATGCTACAAAGTATTAAAGCAGTTCTGAAGGCAAAAGGGGGTCAAACCCAATACTAGTAAAGTGGCCAGTGAGTGTATTATATTATATTATATTATATTATATTATATTATATTATATTATATTATATTATATTATATTATATTATATTATATTATATTATATTATATTAAAAAATATTTAACCTCACAATAGCCATGCACCATGCTTTTTTATAAACTTGTGCATTACTAAACTTAACTCTTACTCATGTGCTTTAAATTATAAGTAGCTTGTTGACAAGATATATTTTCAAAGTAGCTTCCCGACATGGCCTGTGTTTTTAGCGGACGGTAAATGGATGCCTGATCTAAGGGCAGGGGACAGTAGAGCAGACACGGCCAAGTGAAGTGTGTATCCCTGACAGAGAGACAGATTGTGCTGTGCATCACCACAGACTTCATCAGCTGCACCGAACTGATGATATATGTGAGATACTGAAGGTGAAGAGGTCTCTCTCTCTCTCTCTCTCCCTCTCTCTCTCTCTCTCCCTCTCTCTCTGTGTGTCTATGAACCAGTCGGCTGTGTGAAGAGAGAAAGAGTCTGCCAGCAAACACAGCCTGACTGATTGCTACAGATGCTCTTCCTCAAGTACCGCGAGTTACATCCTCGCCCCAGCAGGTCTTCGGGGACAAACAATAGCACCTGTTCCTCATAAGATGGGGCTCGTTCATGTATCTTTAATGAAGCTTTGGGGCAGATGGCGAGAAATGGCATTATCCCATCCTCTGGTTCTAAGGACCCGATAAGACAAAGGGCAGATAGGAGGCAGAGTCTACAATGGGCTGAGTTTATGAGGTTCAGAGCTTCCAGAGGCCTGAGTTTGCCTCCTCACATCTGCTCCACTTCATTCTTTCATGCTCTTGAAGATCTGACTGGCAATACTAATGCTGTGGGCTGCCAGCCGCCTGGCACGCTCATGCAGGGAGGGGCTGAATATCAGGGCAGAGATACAGAAATACTGCGTGTGTTTGTACATACCGCGTGTAATGTATATTACAGTACATGCGGCTGTAGAAATGGATCAACCAGCATAGATCATATATCATTTGCAATACAGTTGATGTGTTTATGTAACTCCTTTATTTACTTTTGAAAGATATATCTTGTTGAATATAAAACTAAAATGTACTTGCTGTCTATCTATTTTGTATTTAAATATTATACTGACAGTTTTATTTTAATATTTGTTTTATGTAAAAAAATATAGGTAATTAGGGTATGAACAATTTCAACCTGAGTATGAATTACTTTAGATTATTCTAATTTTATATTGTATCATAAAATTATAAATAAATCTTGGTTTAAAATTTGAATTTGATAGAAATGTGATATATTAATTGTATGTAAGCATGATGTATGTAAAGATTTATTTGTGAATTAAAATAAATAACACTTAAAAAACATATTATGTAAATAAGTCCAAAATATGTGGGGCAGAATGGAGGATTAAAACAGGGTATCTGTGGGGTCTTAAAATGTCTTAAATTCACTGAATTCGCATGATTTTCCTATGCCAATGTAAATGAGTTAGTGTGTTTGTACATACAGCGTGTAATGCATATTACATGCGGTTGTAGAAATGGATCAACCAGCATCATATCATTTTTCATGTGTTTATGTGACTGCTTTATTTACTTTCAAAAGATACATCTTGAAACAAAATGTTCTTTCCGTATCTATTTTCTCTTTAAATATTATAATGACAGTTTATTTTAATATTTATTTTATGTAAATAAAAATGGGTAATTAGGTTATGAACAATTTTAACCAGGGAATGAATTCATTTATATTATTCTGATTAAATATATTTTATCATAATATTTAGGTAATTATAGGTTCAAAATTAGAAATAGATAGAAATTCTATTGAATTGCCAACATGCATGGATGTAAGCATGCTGTATGTAAAGATTTATTTGTGAATTAAAATAAACAACATTATTAAAATATACTATGTAAATACGTCAAAAACATGTGAAGTATTTGAATGAAGGATTAAAACAGGGTATCAACGGGACCTTAAAAGGTCTTAAAATGTCTTACATTTTCTAAAATAATGGCTTGTAGGTCTTAAATCATTTGAAACAGGCCCTAATTTTCCTATGCCCATGTGAATCATTCCATCTCAATAAAAGTTTGAACACAAGTTAATCTATTAACTCTATTTACAAATGTGGTTTATTAGCTTTCTTACAATAACATTAGTTTTTAATGTTTTTTTTTTTTTTTTTTTTTAACCTGGGCAATTGGAAAAATCCTTAGCATTTAACCTTGTGTAAGTCTGAAATTTCATTCATAATGGTCTTAAAAAGGTCTTAAAAGTCTTAAATTTGACCTGATGAAACCTGTAGAAACCCTATATGTCCAGATGGACAGACAGACAAATAGATAGACAGATAGATAAATAGATCAACACTATCTCATGGCAATTAGTAACATTTTGATTTAGTGGCTAATTCGTATGAATTTGTGCAATCTAATTCGTGCAATTTAGTACGATTTGCTCATCACTCAATGACGATTGGGTTTAGAGGCGGGTTGGGTGCCATGCCTCCTTTTTAAAATCGTACATTTTCGTACGACTGAACTTGTACGAATTCGTACAAATTAGCCACTAAACTGGCACTAAACTTAAATACTTTTTCTCGTGAGATTTGCTGGATAGATAGATAGATGGATGGATGAATGGATAGATGGATAGATAGATGAAAGCTCATAAAAGCATGGCTGAATGTAGGCTTGCTGTGTATATGAAGATTCAGAAGGACAGACGTTTTGAGACTCATAGTTCCTGTGTCTGAATGAGAGACTGACGCATATAATAAGTGAGCTTCAATGCAGAATGCAATTTATCAAAAATCCGCTTGCCTAAGTGCAGGCACTTAATTCCATTCTCTGTCTATTAACAGTCAAAGCAAATTGCCAGTGATCATCTTTAAATCTTTATCTACATTGTCTGCTCCTCTCCACCAGTGTACATTAATTGACAGGCTTGAAAGCTAACCTTCACTATTAGTCCCCACTTTAAGGACGCTTATTTGATTTGCCACTCACAGATGTGGCGTGTGTAAATTAAAGTTTAATGTAAAGGCCTCATTACCGCGAATCACGATCTTTCAAACCGAGGGCAATTTATCTGTTTGTACCTTCCCTTTTCATTCTCTTGCTGTTTGCACCCTTTTGAAGCAGCATTAGGGGGAGTGTGTTTGATTAGCAGAGTTATTGTCAGTCAGTTTATTTGTTTCAATGATGTCTAATTCTAGGTCGTTTTCAGTGGTTTAGATTCGAATGAAATAAGACATTGATGATATAGTTTAGGAACAGATGGGATAAGGCATAGCGGACCAGGTGTTTCTGTCATTATGGATGCAGGACTATGTGAAATGACATGTTAAGGAACAGTTGTGTTTTGGTTCCACTTTAAAAGCAGCTGTTGTATGTAATGCTGCGGCTTTAGACTGATTCGTCTTGCAAGGGTAATGTGAATAAGGCTAATGGCAATTAGCTTTGTGACTGACCTTAGTAGACCTCTGAAGGAGAACAATTTACATGGTCAGACCCAATTTTTTTTTCTTCTGAAAGCTCTTAAGCATGTCTTAGGTAGTATAAAAGTATGTGACGTTGCAGATCTTTACCATGCTATAGCCTTTCATCCTCCCCCTATATTTTGATTACCTTCGCATGCATTCCCACAAACACAAGAGGTCACACTCTCTAATTCATCTTTTTCAGTCATATGTGTACACATTCCTCACTTTGGTGCAGTCCCAACTCTGTAGGTGCATTTTTGAAAGTGCAATGCTTTACAAATGTAAAAACGCTATATATTTTTTCCTATTTATTTTTGCTTAGGAGAACTCACTTAATCCAAATCAATGATGTGGATCTGAACACTTGTTTAGCACCTTGGGAACAAGCCCTACTGAACTCTTACATTAGGCACTCGGAAGGCGAAAGGCAGCATTAAAAAAAATGGAGATCGCGCAAACCTCAGCGAGAAATGCTGAGCGGAAAGTGGTTCCTCAGAGCAGGTTGATTTCATGCCTCAATGCGGCAGTAGTAATTGCGTCCAGACCGGTTTTTATTGCAGGCTGATTTTAAAGAGCGATGAATGAAGAAACATTCTATAATGTGTTTATTTTGGGGGGCTGACCTTTATTAACCCGTTCACCGGTTAGGCTCCCCAGAGGTGGCCGGCTCGCCTGCATTAACTCCGGCCTGGCTTACGGTAGCAGCGCTGCAGCCTTTCAACCACAGGCAGGAAGCAGAGAATGACAGCAAGATTGAGTCCGGCCAACACTCCACAAACATGTGTTTTCAAACTTCGCTGCTCAGATCCCTAAACACACACAGACTCGCTTTTTCTTTGTCCCCCGCTCAGCCTGTCTGTTTTTACTTGTGCGCCGAGCTAATGTTATCCTTACGCACACCATTAGCGTTCTCTCTGTTTTGCAATAAAGCAGGAATGAAGATGAACACGGCTGAGAGCGTTTGAAAGACACCACACGCAATGCCAGGTGTCGACGTTATACATGAAATATCATAAATGCACGAGCTTTTGGGATCATTCCATCTTTTTCACAGCTGAAAACAGGTGCTGTAAATTACCAGCATCCCTTGGGCATTTATCATGTTTATAAATGACCTTCCAAGAACAAGAGATGTATTACTGAGAGTATCCGTCTTATGATTGAGTTTTTTAAGGAATGTCTGCCTGACATTTCTAATTCTATTTAATAACATATGTCACATATGTTACAACCATAGCAATGTCAATTGTAGTTTATGAATTAAACTGGTGTAAACACACTGCTGTATATATATATATATATATATATATATATATATATATATATATATATATATATATATATATATATATATATATATATGTGTGTGTGTGTGTGTGTTTGTGTGTGTGTGTATGTGTGATGGTTTCTCTTTAAGCACTAATGTACGATGGAGTGCAGGTATTTGGTGAGCGTGTGCTGGATGGACTGGGGTCAGGATATGAGCTCTTCTGTCAGCCTGTGTTAGACTCCTGTGTGATCTCCTCTCTCTCTGTGTTCAGCAGGTCCAGGGTCACATGCCTCCGCTCATGATCCCCATTTTTCCACACGACCAGCGCACTCTGGCAGCAGCCGCAGCAGCTCAGCAGGGCTTCCTCTTCCCCCCAGGCATGTCCTATAAGCCAGGTAAGAGAACACATTTAAGCTCTTGGAGGTTCACTCCTTTATTACTGTTAATCCTTGTGCACAAAAACACTTGCCTCGGATATCCTAACCAGTTTCCTTTAGATATTAAAATAGCTCATTTTTTAAGTATTTAAATATCAATAAATTAAAGTCACCTTTGGTGATAATCATCTTTTGTAAGCTGTTTGAGCAGAACTATGTGTAGGTATAGTGTGTCCACTGTCATATTGGAGTGATAGAAACTGACGTTAAAATAGGATCCAAATCCCTCCCATTTTGAGGCTCATCACAACGTGATGTTGGAGTGCGCTTTCACCACTCACCGAATTGATTGACAGCTGCATATAAGCATGTCTACATACTGTAGTAACATTTAAAATCATATCATCAAGACACAATGTGCGTAAAGCAACTGGAATTAACAGAACTGTTTAGCTCCCTATGATCATTAATCATCATCAAATGTGATCAAGAATGAGTTTTTCAAGTTTAAAACGCTTTTAAAATAGTTCATGTTTGTAATGAATTACACCGATTTTACCATCTTCATCACCACAGCCGCATACCAATACAATTATATAAGAAGATGCTTGAATCCCAGTTTGGGATCCATACAGCAGTGGATATTACTGTATACCCTGTCACATTGTCATGCAAAAAGTTAAAAGTTAAAATGCACACGCTGTGTGTATGTGTGTGAACTTTGTAAAGACATTGTGTGTGACTCATCGTTGCAACTCCTTAACAATTACATCAAATAATAATCATTGATAAAATTCTCACAAACTTTACGTGAGATCTGCTTCCTTCATGTCTGTCACTGTGCTGTTTATCTGATACAGAAAAGGAAGAGATTGAGGCACACTCTGACAGGCACGTAAGAACAGTGGGCGGGGAGAACTAGCATTAAAGGCACAGGCAACAAAAACAGCTACAGTACATAGTGTTCAGAGCAGAAAATCTAATATTCTGAAAGCTTTAATAAATAATGTGATGGGTGTTTTAACTTATCTTAAATCTTGAAAAAGGGGTAAAATAGGTGCCCTGTAATATGAAATTTGTTTTTTTTTTTAATATTACATAATATTAAAAGCAATAACATTGCTGTTATAGACTTGCAAACTCTCTTCTGTGGAACACAAACAAAGATATGTCACATAATGTTTTCGTGGAATACATTGGTAATTTGGTGGCAACCCCAGATTAATAAAGGAACTAAGCTGAAAAGAAAATTAATGAATGAACATTGTTAATTTGGACACCAATACTTTAAGTAATACAAATAATTATGAATTAAAAACAGTTATGAATGACATATTCATTTGATGCGAGTCAAAGATGAAATGTGTCTGAACAATTATGGCTTTTATTTTTTACCATGATGTAATGCTAATTCAAGAAAACAAAATCATCATACGCAAATTAATCATTTGTAAATTGTAAAATTCACTAATAAATGATGACAGATTTTTTTTTTTTTTTGTACGAGTGCACTGCTCTTTTAATTATTACAGTAATTAAATTGTTAGTTCAAATGATTAGTTCAAAGAATGATAACACTACTGATTTTAGGGGATATAATAGATGTTATGTTTCTTCCACGCTTTTTATTTTGTTATGTTTTCTGTATTTTTTTGTGGTATGCTATACCTCAGGGGAACTTATGTGCCTCTTTCGAGCTTTCTTTACCTTCTTGTGTCTTTCAATTCTCCTCAGCACATATTTTATCATTGCTTGATTTCCCTGACCAAATCATCACATTGTTTTTAAAGAGCTCATCCCTCTGGATTCAGAGAGCAGAACATCAAGCCCTCCTTGTCAAGGCAATTAATTCTGAACACTGTGAAGTGTATCACCTCGGTGAAGCAGCCTGTTTTGGCAGAGTTCAAGGCGTTTCGAGCCTTCAGAACAATGGATGGCGTGAATGAGGGCTGGAATATAAACACTGTCAGCATGAAAGGGTTTCAACTTCATGGGCCATAAATCTGTGGAGAAAATATTACAAATACAATACTCTCCGTGCCCCTGTAAAAGATATTATATGCTATTAATATTATGCACATATATTCATCTTTGTGAGAGTCATCGGCTCTGATCTATAAGTGCTGAAAATGTTATATTAACTACTGATTGATCTATCCCTAATAATTTCTGTCAGTAATAATTTCTACTCTTTTTAAAAAAAAAAAAAACAACAACTGGAAGGTGACACTTAGTTGTGCACATTTTCCATTTTGGTACTAAAGGGCCTCTGGTGAAAGAAGTTGTGCTTGTTCTGGCATGCCTTTTTTCTTCTTTTGTGAAAAAGAGAATTGCTCCTCACGCAAGCACTGTAAATTCAAAAACAAATTTGTAGGAAATTGCTACAACACGCAGACTGACTCACTGCCAGTATCCCTCAACCTCTCATCCAGCCATTGTTCTGAGCTTTAGGGATGTGCCAGTCTCTGTTTCTGTAATTAAACAGTTAAAAACCTATTCTTTTCTCCCAGGGAATCAGTAGCATTTAGTTAAATTTCCATCCTTCCATTTGTTTTTCTATTTACTACGGACTGCCATTGAGAAATATGGAAACAGTCAAGTAATTATAATTATTTAATTAGTAGACTTGTAGGAATTGAAAAGGAACATCAATTTGGCCCCATTTACACTAATATGTTTTAGTTTTAAAACCAAAATGATCTACGTTCACACTGGCGTTTCACTTAGCATTTCTGTAAAGATCTTCATTCACACTATACCGCTGGAAACGCACATTACGAGACCACACATTCACTCTAGCATGTGCTGCAGCGTATGTGCGCGTCTGAGCTCCAGGCAGTCAGCGGGTGCTTTGAGCACAGCTCCCCAGGTGAGAGCAGTTCAACAAAGATCTTCCGCTGGATTTCATATCACTATAGGCGTTAAACGTGATATTTAATTGATCTTGTCTCTCTCTAACTACTCTTTGTTCGTTTGAATTAGTTGTTCTCAGGTAACGCGTTTCGACTGAGCGCAAAGATAAGTTTATATATTAATTTATGTAACCGCATACACTGATTCTGCTTATTTCACTGATTGCTTGCCTATATTGTATAAAATATTGTATGTTGTACTTTTGTAATAGCCATTATTGATTATTAAAACTGATATTCAGCAAAAGAGACAGGGAATGTTTTGTATTTTTTCATAAAAATTAAAGCAGGCAGTTATGTTATATATGACGAAGATGACGGTCATATAAATATGTAGCTACACGAAGTCTCAACATTTTTGTGTCTGTTAAGTTAATATCAAAATGAAAACAGGCAGTTCCTTATATAATGTTTTCAATTTGTTGTTTAGATAGTGAAACAACGTGGTCAGGGTGATGTGAATGATGTTATAAAGTACACTGTTCTCCTTGAAAATTTACACTTTTGTCCTCTGGAATTTGTTTTCCATATCAAACTTGTGAAAGTCTGAACTTACAAGGAAAGGAAGCAAGGTTGAACTTTGTGTAATTAATATTGAGACAAATCCCGAATCAGATAGGCGAATATCTGCAATCACACCTCCATTTTCAGATGTCTTAGTTTTCCCCCATCCAAACTGACATAGAGCAGCAACTTTTTTAAAATGAAAATGGTCTTTTCAGCATTGTCAAAACACTCCGTTTTCAGGGCTTAAAACGTCCGGGTAGTGTGGACGGAATGCGTAACTGTAGCAAAACTTATGCGTTTTAAAACTAAAATGTATGTGTAAACAGGGCCCTAGGAACACAAAAAGTTGAATGCGAATTATCAAAGAAAGAAAGAAAAAAGATGTGCAGCTCTATAAAAAAGCTTCCTTTTGTCTTCAAAGTATGCCTTGAAAAACGCTGTTTGTTGTCAGCACCTCATCAAAAGGCAAATATACAAGAAAAGAGAAAGAGAGCTAGACGGTGGGACTGATAAGAGGGAGGAAAGCTTCAGAAGTCAGCAGGTGAGAGTTGGATTATTACAGGGTGTGGTAGAGCAGCTAATAAATTAACTAAAAGGTAAATGATGGAACATAAAGTCAGCTATTTTTGAACTACAAAGGCATGACAGGTTGAACAAAGAGCCTGAGGGCATTCTTTTCCCCGGTTTGATTTTTTTAATATGTTTGACATGGAAAGTGTTTTAGTACAAACAACAGCAGCTGTAATGGAATCCTTGGCGTGTGTAAAGCACTTGCATTATTCATAATTTGCGAAACGGCGGAGAGGAGAAAGTTTAGGACGAAGCTTATTGCCGTTTTTCCACATGACTCGAATTATTAACACGGATAATGGGTTAGGACTCATTGCTGTTTGTGTTACCCGGCATGTGGCGACCCTGTCGTGCCTAGAGCAAGACGCTAGGGCCTGACGCTGATGGCCTTAACCCTGCAGTGTAACAGCAGAGATCCCCTTTCTCACACACTGTGCTCAATGGCTTGGGCTTGGTATAAAGAGGGGACTTGGGTCATTCTTTACTCAAATAGACTTGCAGAGGACAGTGGTGATCCCCCCTGTGCAGACATGAACGCATAGGTATTGCTGATCGTGGATGTTCACGGCTCTTGGGATGCAATGAGGCCTCCATGCCCCCGCTGGCGGGACTGCTGACAGCCAGTGATTGTACAGAGACTCGCCTGGAGGCAACATTCATGTCACAGAGAATGTGCGTCAGCCGTTTAGACATTGATACACCACATTAGCGATTGATAATGCCAGTTTTGAGCCGATTTGTTTTCAGAACTGGATTGGTACAGTACACATTTCTTTTAAATCCCTGTCTTTGCGTTGAATGTTTGTAGTGAGATGCAAAACTGGATGCAAATACTGCTACAGTATTGTGTGATTTAAAAAGTACAATTGAAGGGGATTGACTTGTATGCAAACGTGAAAAATTGTCACAAAAAAAGTATTTTTTTTACATTTATTTTATTTTAATTGGCTTATTAATTAAAGAGGGTTGATCTGGGTTGAACAGCTCTTGCATGTTCTGAACATGTTTTTTCCTTTTTTTATTTGTAATCTTTAGTGTTAGGCTTAAAGAAAGGTTGTGAGCCTGGTAGACACTGTGCCCTTTAACAAAACCATTGATTTCAAAGAGAGCCCCACTCGGCTTGAATATTCCACATGCTTGGCTCTTGGCATCAGGTGGAGTTGAACTGAAGAGGTTGCAGAAGGAGCACTCTGCCAGACGTTCCTCCCCGCTCTCCTCCACCTTTTCATTAGCCTCACAACCCTCACTTCTTATGGAGCACCGGCCCGTGTCAGTGGTAGTGGTGCCCTGTGCAAGACCCTTGGGTCCTTCCACTTAAAGAGGCTCTGTGCCAACTTGGCAATCCAAATTGGCCTCGATTTGCAGCATGATACCTGGCTGAAACAGAATACACTATGAAGCTCTCTAGCAATGCCTTAATAAGAGCAAGCACTTTAAGCATCATTCAGAAGCCTGCCTGGCCCTTTTTTTAAAGCAAATAAGAGAAGTATTGTAATTTGAGCTGAGAATGTTTGCCCTTTTCTGCTTGGCGTCTTTAGAAAGCTTGTTTCGATAAGGAACCTGTGATGCTATCACGGGAGAATTACATGTTGAAGTGGATGCTCTGAGATGTTTAGTACTTTTGGCTACTCTGATAGCTTACTGTTGGTCATATTTTGTTTTAAGCAGGGTTTCCTTTTGATAAAACTGTCCTTTAATTTCAGTCTGCGTTTAAATGTCATAATAGTTAGATTATATTTCACATTTTGACTATTAAATTGAAAAGTTATTTCTGTTATGAGCTTACCACTGCCTATGACACAGTATAGTGCCCAGAAGACTTCTCAAAGATCGCTGAATCAGATTCGAGGGAACGCACTATTGGGCCCCAAGGTGGGCTGATAATAAGCTGTTGGCCCTTGGCCTTAGCAAACTTGGAGAAACAACCCTATTGGGGAGTGGCGTCAATGGAGCCTCCCTGGCATTCAGTGGCTGGAGGCAGGCAGATTTGCCTTTTAAACTAGATTCACTTTCACAGACTGACATAGAGAAAGCTGGCAGCCGACCCCGTCTACTTGAGACACTGGCTGCCCAACCAGCCCCCAGACCATTAGCCTTGGCCTAGAGTTCCTGGTTGGCACCTGACCTGCTGATGGCTCACATGACATATCACCACAAGCACAGAGAGAGAGAAAGAACCTTGGAGGATAATAACCCCCTCTACAAGTCCCATTGCACTATTTGAAATCAGTTCAGTTGCATTCTTTATTTACCTCTGCCACAGGCTGGGATTGAATATCCTGGCTGCATCACAATGTGCTGTGGTCAGTCAGATTGCAAAGTGAGTACGAGGGTGGAAAAAGAGGGAGGATATATGTGTTTACCCCCGTGCCTGTGGCTTAATAGCTCTATATGTTTGTGAGAAGAAGTGACAGGCAGAAGTGGGGGCTGAAAAAGGGCCAATTCCCCTTTCATGGGCATGCTTCAGTCAAACCTTTGCTTTCAGAGCCAGAGACAGTGTTATATACACCAACCGCTGCACAAAACACATCTCACACTCTTAAACACACACTTTCAGAGGCACTCAATTATCTGTATAAGGTTTCCAGAACTGTATCCCCAGGGCTTTTGTGTTCAAACCTACAGTTTTCATCTGGTTCGTATTGTGTTTTTTTCTGTTCAGTCTATTGTATGGTTTGATTCTATTGGAAACTTTAGATCTCCTGATGAAAATGCCTTTCAAACAATATTTAGATAAGACATCTTGTTAAAACCTGTTGAATTTGGCGTCAGCACCCTCTGTCTCTCTTACACAAATATGTTTTATTGCGCCAGATCTCATTGTAAAACACATAATGGCGTGTAGAACAATAGTAGAACTAGTAAAGCATCTGACAGAGCATGATATAAATCGCAGATACTTGTGAACAATGATGTAAAATAGCATAACCTTGCACACAATGCACAGCTAGATGAGAAAGGACTGTGCAAGTGTGGGCAAAGATAAAAAAAGCAGAAGGAAAAAGCCTGAATCTGGGAGAAAGAGAGACGTTCCTGTGTAAATCCCGCTCTGCTCTGGCCAGCTGACTCTTTTGTGAGTGCAGATGTTTCGGCTGAGTGCCGAGGCTGGGTGCAGGCAGGCCCACAGGAACTGTGTTGGCACTTGTCTGGTCTGCCGTTGGGCCGCTCATTGTCTCAACCTGTGCGCATTGTTCACTATCTCCCCCTCCTCCTTTCTCCGACAGGTGATAACTACCCGGTGCAGTTCATTCCATCCACAATGGCAGCTGCTGCCGCGTCAGGACTCAACCCTCTCCAGCTCCAGGTATGTACAGTCACAAAAGAATTTACGGGCAACGGGCCAAGCCCTCAGCACCGTGTGAGCAAACCAGCTGTATGCTAAATAACAAGTTAGAGCTAAATCACTCAAACATCGGTCCACCCCTACAAGCTTAACACCTTCCATCTGCAATATAGCCCCTTTTTACAGTGCAGCCTTGACGCCTATGCATGGGAACTAGGTGTAGTGTCATGGAAGGGTATTTCAGAGGCCCCTCATACCTTAATTACTTTCTCTGTTGACGTTGTTTTGTGTAACTTTGCGGTAACATGGAGTTTCATAATGATGGAAGAGTTTCCAAGACCCGCCGGGCTACCTTGGGAGCATTTCTCAGATAATATCTCTTACTATTATGTGCTTTAATATAGATTCATATTTTAATTCCAACTTGTTTCATCATCCTTGTCATTTTAATTGTTTCTTTTAATCCTGATTTTTACCTGTCAAAACGAGATTTATTTATCAGCTGATAGTAAGGTTTTATTATCACGCTAATGCTGTTAGCTTTTCCAGTTCACTTAGAAACTTATTAAATTCACGTGGGTTCCTTTTAAGTTCTTTGAACAAAAACTGAAGCAGCAAATAAACAAAAGCAGAAGGCGAAACATCTTACAGCCCTGTTAGCAGATTCATTTAACCCTTTTTTTCTTGCTTTTCTTATTCATAGAGTGTTGTTGTTTTGTCAACAACAGTGGTAAGCGGTTGATAGCAATTAGACATTAAGCTCTCTGATAGCTGGGAATGTTACAAAACAAAGCTGAGAGCAGAGGGAGGAGGAGATGCGGGGGAGAGAGGATAGGAGAGCGTTTCGTACCTTTTCTTCTTGCTGATACATGTGCACAATTTGTCCTTCGGAGCTTATCGCTCTCAGCATTAATGAGCCTTGGCAAGTTGGAACAATACTTGCAGCTGGAGATGGAAAGGCCTTTGCTATAGCATGCGACTTTGGGGAGAACAATCATCTGTGTTGAAGGTGTGGAATGCATCTATTCATGTTAGAGAGCGTGTGTAGAATGTGTGTGTGCCTGTATGAGAGAGCAGGGAGCAAGCATGTTAGCAAAAGTAAGCGAGTCTTTCCTCCTCTTAGGCGAGTAATCTGTGATGGTGTAACCAGGGCCCACCCCATCTATTTATAACATTCCTGATGGGTCAGCTCGAGTCTGAGATAGTCATATATCAGGAGGCCCCGAGACCCCTCAGCCATTCATTGTGATAATAGATTTAACCCTGGGAATGGGCTCAGATCGAGCCTGCGAGTCCGTGGCTTGGCTGACCTTTAGAAAATACAGTAAACACAAATGAGTTGCATTCCCATTAATTGAAGTTTGTCTGCCTGCCGCAGATTTAACTGAGCAGATTGGTATTTACTCTACGTACTCTTCAGACTAAGAAAGCCCGGCTAGTCAAACATACCCTTTCCGCCGCAACTGAGCTCTGATCATAACGTGGAAGATGATTAAAAATGATCAGGACAGAGATAGGGGAGATGAATCTCATTCCGTGTGCGATGATAATACTGTTAGCGCTTGTAAACGCGCCTGTCTGGCTAAGACAGTTGAATGAAAAAGTTTACTTTGAGGACAAAAGGACAAGCTTAATTTTTTTTTTTTAAGGAAAGGACAACAGATGGACGAAGATGAAGTTGTAATTTAGAGAAGAAGGGCAATGTGGACAAATTTGAATGGCAGTTCAATGCTATCACGCAGTTGCGGCTGCTTTTGTCTGTCTTCCTTCTTTTGAGCAGAAATAACAAGCTTTAAATTCCTGTCTTAAATCAAAGGAAGCAGATCTTTCTAAATATGTCAGATAAATGAGGGCCAGCACCAGGTCAGTGTTAATGAGAGGTATGTATGGATTTGTCTGCTGTGTCTGGGTGATTATCTGTAATGGCAGTATCACTGAGCTCTCGCTGCTTATGCATCACTGATCCGCTCGGTGGGAGTGACCTCACCTATGAGATACCCACTTCCTGTGCCAGTGGACCCGCCCACCCTGTGCCACTGGCTGGGTGCATCTGTCTAATTAGAATATCTTCACTTGTCAGCAATTCTGGCAAGGTATCATTTTCCCTAATTTGCTCGGTTTAGACTGGGGAAATATATGAACCTTAAAAAATGCTCTGATTGGAAAGGAATTAATTCCCACAATGCTGTGCTCGGTCATGCAAGAAGTGGGATGGCTGCTCTGCCACTCTTAATGTTGCCGATGCTACCGCTCACAATTTTACCGTGTCATAACAGTCAGTGGGCTGGCTGTGGAATCTCTCTCTCTTTCTCTTTCTCTCCCTGTCCTGTCTCTTGCCCATCACCCTGGCCCTTCCACAGGCTAACAAAAGGCTTCAGGTCCTGGGGAGTGGAAATGAAAGCAGCCAGGCGATCTGAGAGCGTAATTTGCTTGTCAATACATTTCCCTCAACCAGCAGCACACGCATACACGCGTCCGCTTGTCACCACACACCCCAATGCGGCGAGTAATTTCGCTCAATGCGTCCCTGACAGATTGGCCCTCGTCTGCAAGTCACCAGAGAAAAGCCGCTCAAACTATTCCCCAGACCGCATGCCTCTCTTCATTAAGACCCTCTCAGGGTTCAGGATGAGCCGGGCACGGCCTCCAAACAATGGCTCCATCCTCCGGCGTTGCCTCCCTATTAGAAGTGACACCTCTCACCTCCGGGCGGAAATTGTGTTGGGATTGTAGCCGTGTGGCCAGACAGCCTAAAAGGAATTATCCTAATTCTACAAAAGAATTCGATTTTATTTTTTGTCTGTTTGAATTGGCATTTAATTTGCTAGCGCACAAGATCACCTTACATCAATTGGTTAGAGGAAAACAATTTCCTTAAAGCCATTCTCTCCTTGATATATTGTTTTGCCACATGTTCCAAACAAATTTCAAGTCAACCTGTGAGAGGCCTGTTTTTTATCATTGGAAGCAGTCTTTTGGGTTTAAGCAGTCTTAAAATAAAGCATCATGGGATAAAGCATAACATTTGGGTCTTCCCTGTGGCATATAATAGAGGGAGCAAAAACAAATAAGACCTGTTGGCCTCTCTCCCTTTCTGTCTCCTATTCTTGCCTTTCCTCCCCTTTTTTTTTTCTTTTATTTATTTATTTTTTTGTATAATATATGTACATACTTTATATACCTTTATAAAGCATTTTAGTTTAAATCTTTTTATTGCCAATTCTCAATCAGAGAGTTATTACAAGTGAGAGAACAAAAACCCATAATACATACTGTAGGTCTCAAACTCGATTCCGGGAGGGCCGCAGCTCTGCTTTGCTTTAGTTTGATTAGGGTTTTATTCCAACCCTAATCAAACACAGCTGTTCCAAATAATCAAGGTGTTCAAGACTACTAGAGACTATTAAGCAGGTGTGAGTTGAAGGTGGTTGAAGGTAAACTATGCAGAGCTGCGGCCCTTCAGGAATTGAGTTTGAGACGATTGCCTATAATACATTAATTTCGGAAGAATTTATTAATAATATTAATAATATGAAAGAAAAAAATATGGGATGGTAATTAAAGACATTCCTTAGCCTCTAAGCCATATTCAGAGGAAAATAAAGCAAACAACATTAAAGAATAAATAAATTAAATAATAATAAATTAATAAATGACACCTAAGTAAACCATTACTAATAAATATGAGATATCAAACCATTTATTTTCCTAATACACTCTTGAATGAGTGTTTATCATTCAAAAGCAAGAAAAAAAGACAGATACAGACAGGGTTACATATGTAAGACGGGTTACATAGAAATAAAAAAAGCTTTTTTTTAAAAAAATTCAACAGAAAAGGTTGCCAAACTGTATAGAAATCTTCTGTTTTGCCATTAATTGTATATTTTATATTTTATATTTGAATAAACTGCAACAGGTCATACATTCAAAGAAAGTAGTTCGGCAGAGAAGGGGTTTTCCAGTTCAGTAGTATAATTCTTTTTGCAACTTATAAGCAATCGGCTAATACACTTGATTGCAAAGATGACAGAGATACGGTTGTCCGATTAAGTCCAAACAGTGACACTAAAGGACATGGTTCAATTATTAGAAAAAAATTTTTTTTTAGAAAGATTAATTAAAAAATGCATGTCCAAATTAACTCTGGACTAAGCCAAAAGGTATGATAAAGGGTAGCTGGAGCTTGTCGGCATCTGTCACAAATAGGATCAAATTCTGGGTTTATTTTAGACAGTTTAACTTTTGTCCAATAAATTCTATGTAATAGTTTAAATTGTATGAGTGAATGACGAGCACAGATATTGCTGAAGTAGTATGCACACGACAAAGTACTTGACCATTCATCATCTGAAAAAACATGATTCACATCTGATTGTCTAATTTTATTTTAGACAGAGATGAAGAATCTGACATTATAATAAATGAGACAATAGTTTTATATATGTTGTAGAAAGCAAGATTTGATCAATCTCTTGTTTAAGAGGTGCATGGGGGGAGTACAAAATGTATTTCTTATAAATTCACGAGTCAACAAATACCTAAAGAATTGAGTTTTTGAGAGAATTTTTCGGAGATATGAAAATGTTACAAAAGTGTTCTCATGAAAGACATTATTAGTATTTACAATGGCTCTTCCAAACCATAATGTAAATGCTAAATCTGATATAGAAGACAAAAAAGGATTTTTATATATAGGAATACATTGTTTAAAAAATTTTAAACTATGTAAAACTAGGGGGTTAGAAGAAAAACAAGAAAATGCAAGATATATATATATATATATATATATATATATATATATATATATATATATATATATATATATATATATAAGATGTGTAATATAATAGTATATAATATAAGATGTCATCAATATTTGCTGCCAAGTCATAAAATAAATATTGGGAAAAGCAAATCCACCCATATATAAAATATTTTAAGATGCATTTTCAAAAGAATTTGTTTATTAATTGTGTTATATTTTTTCCCAATGTTGAGTTTTTATTAAGAATATTAGTAAATCAACTTAATGTTTCAGATTAAATAATGACTTATTACATTATCTTTGGCTCTCTGAGACTCTAAGAATAGACATGAGTTAAATCTATAAAAGCATTTTATCACGTTTTTAACATTATGCAGCTATCATTATTGCAAACAAAGTTATTGTTCTTGTCAGGCAAACTTTGTCCAAAACTTGTGCTATGGTTGAGAAGCTGAGGGATAAGAGGAAGTACGGTGTTATCTTTTGTTTGGATGCTCATGTCTCTGCATTCCGGATGTGTGGAGGGAGCAGGGCTTTCTGCCATGGCTAACAAGTGGAGCACTTTTGACTATGAGCTGCAGAAATGAGAGCGAACAGCTGTTGGTGTGATTGAGGAGGAGAGGAGAGAAGGAAGGAGAGGGGAAAGGAGTGGCGCGTGCTGTGCGAGACAGACTCCGCAGAGATAGCCAGAGGATGAGAGGCAGTATGAGCACGGGGCAGAGGCTGTAATGGGAGGGATAGGTGGACATCTGGATGGATAGAATCGTAGAACAGAGAGGCAAGTAAATAGATAGCAAGAGATCTGAAGCATGGAGCTTAAGATGACCACCTGGGTTGATACCACCGCGGGGTTATTAGTACACTAGTATAGACTAGCACTAATACTTCAGATTTGCGAAGATGTGCGAGGAAAGTGAAGGAAAAAATGAGGTAGATGAGTTGAGATGGGGGAAGGGAGAAATGAATGAGGGAGCAGGCTGGGCGCCAGCAGATGGGACAGATGTCTGGCCATACTGGAAAGCATTGGCGCAGCACACTAGCGCACCCCTGCTTCTCTTTCTGACATCTGGGCCAGCCTGGGTCAGCCCGCCTGCCTTGGGCAATGAGCCTGGACAAGCCTTGTGGCAAACGGGCGCCCCAATGCTACTGAAATGGCAGAGTCGGCCATGCGGCAGTAACACGGTCCTCTCCCCATGCTTCCTCTCAACTGTGCCCATACAGATAGCCAAGAAGGACACACAAACACAGGAGACTTAGTGTATGTAGTTTAGTGTGTATAGCGTGCTTATGCGTTGATGTATGATAATGTATCAGTGGGGTTTTTTGGCCCTGTGGATACGTTTCAGTGAGCTCAGACTGGGGCCTGTGCGGATAAGTTGGAGAGACAGTCATGCACCATTATAGCTAGAAGCACTAAAATTGGCTAAATCTGCCACTGTATTTCACGGCATCTGCCAGAAAGCAGTCTGCCCCGCTCTTTAAGAACAAACAAGAGACTCAAGTTGTTCTTTTTTCCCTAGATGATGGCCTATTTGCCTGTCATATGTGCTCAAGTCTAGGGTTTCATGAGCTTTTTCGTTTTGCGCCCTCGGTCTGTTGGATCACAAGGACAAAAACTCAAATAACAAACACACTGTCATTGCTGTGAACCATACTGTAAAAAAGAAAGTTGCTGTTCAAAGATTTTGGGTCAATTTATATTTTAATCAGCAACTACACAATTAATTGCTGAACATTAAAGATGTTTAAAATGTGACAAATATTCATATTTTATATATAAAAAATTTTTATTTATTAGACAATTTCCGAAAAAGTGCATCACAGTTCTATTGCCGGTCTTCTGTCAATTTGTTCTACCTTGTCAGATTGTCCTACCTCACATTCAAAAAGTAGGTAGCACATTTTGATGACGCAATATGCTACTCATTAGATTTTGGTACCAGTGTAAATTTTAACGTGGAAAGGTGTAATATGAAGCTGTAATATCTCCCTTATCTCTAACCCCAACCTCAGAACCTTTAAAATACAGTGTTGGTAGCATAATCTGATGGGTAGAATAATATGTCAGGACACTGGCAGCTAGCTCTCTGCAACTCTCACATGATCGTCCACTGAAGCTGTCAGTACCTGGATGTGAGACCACATGGGAAAGCTAGGTTGCTGCTGGAAGTGGTGTTAGTGAGACCAACAGAGGGCGCTCAACCTGCGGTCTGTGTGGGCCCTGATGCCCCAGTATATTGCTCAGTGAACACCGTTTTTCGAATGAGACGATAAAAATCCCAGGATGTCCTTCAAAAAAAAAAAAAAGAGTAGCGGTTTAACCCTGGCATCCTGCTAAGATTTGCCCAATGGTCTCTCTACACCATGGCCTCCTAACCATTCCTATATCATAATTGGCTTCATCACTCTGTCTCCTCTCCACCAATCAGCTGGTGTGTAGTCTGGCGCAATTTGGCTGCCGTTGTGTCATCCAGGTGAATGCTGCACACTGGTGGTGGATGAGGAGATCCCCCCCAAAGATGCCTGGAGTGTTCAGAAAAGCGATATATAAATGAAAGGAATTATTATTATTATAATTATTATTATTATTATTATTATTATCCACTAAAGTGGCTGTAATGAGGGAAAGAATGCTATGAAGCACTAAAATGTTTGCATTCAAGCTAAAAATGTCACAGTGAAAATGAAAAATTGACTGAAAGCTGTTTGTTGTATCTATAAAAACAATATGTTATATTATAATAGGTTTATTGCAAGATACATGGCGGTGTCATCACATGAAGGATCCAGAAAATACTGTAATGACAACTAAAATATATATCTTGGCCACCAAAAAAATAAATGAAGTTTCATTAAATGCAGTTTTAAAATGTAAATTTATATTCCTAACATTAGTTTTGTTGTATAAATCTGTTTTAGTTTGAGAGGGTATAACCCTTACCGTACTTATGTGTAAACAGCTCTGATCCATTTTTTTTTGTATAAAACACAGAGTGTATTTGCCAAAAAAAAGTAACCTTTCTCAACTGTGCCTTTTTCCATTCATAAACAGTTTACACTGAGCGTTTACATACCTCCGCACAGAGGTGGAGCACTGAATTGGCTCTCTGAGACACTTGAAAGCAAAGTATCGTTGAGGGCTGCTGCGTCCAGCAGTGTGGTCTGAATGTGTCAGGTAATCTGGATGATCTGCAAATACTGTTGTTGCAGGCAGAAACGCTGGGCCCTCTCATTTAACCTCTTCAGTCTCCGGAGAGGTTGCATTTAATTATCAGAGGCTAACCGGCTGACCTTGGGCCGGACCCCACTCATTTCCGAATCCACGGACTGTGAGATGGACTTGGCTCATGTGTGCGAGAGAGATATTAGCCAGGCCGCGTGTGTCGCGCAAAGTGTGAGGACCGCAGGCGAGCGAATTGAAAAGCCCCATTTCCCGAGCCCCTCTCTCTCTAACTAAGCTGTATAGCAGCGAGTCATTTAATGCTCAAGTGGACAAAGGTATTACCTGAGTCACTGGGGTGGATCAGGCCTTTTCTCTGCAGGCCTTTCTGAAGCCACATGCTGAGAGCAGCTCAACATCTCTGCTTCTCTTTTTCTTCAGCTCTCTTTCGGCATCTCTCTTTCTCCCCAGCTCCGCTAGTGTTCTGTCCCCATCGGCTCCCATTTCCTCAGAGCCAGCAGCTTCAGTACACACTGTAATAGCTCTCCACTGCGTGAGATTGCTGCTTATACACCACTTTGTATGTCTGTTGGTGTTAGCGCACACGTGTTTGTGTGTGTGTGTGTAGAAGTAGTGGTTGAGGCAAAGCTCATCTTTTGTTTCTCCTTTGAAGTAAATAGTAAAATAAAAAAAAGTTTGGAAAATATTATAGGATCCATTATAGATTGTGCCACTGTGTCATTTATTATATTATATTATATTATATTATATTATATTATATTATATTATATTATATTATATTATATTATATTATAATATATTATATTATATTATATTATATTAATTATATTATATTATATTAATTATATTATATTATATTATATTATATTAATTATATTATATTATATTAATTATATTACGTTATGTTATGTTATATTATATTATATTATATTATATTATATTATATTATATTATATTATATTATATTATATTATATTATATTATATTAATTATATTATATTAATTATATTATGTTAATTATGTTATGTTATATTATATTATATTATATTATATTAATTATATTATATTATATTATATTATATTATATTATATTATATTATATTATATTATATTATATTATATTATATTATATTATATTATATTATATTTGGCACTAAATACTGTCAAAAGTGTATCCATAATAGATTTTCTAACAATTTTGGCAAATATTTTTATAACAATGGTCATTTTTCTAAATCCTACAACTTTTTAAAAAGTTAAAATCAATATATTATATGACAAATTAGAATGTGTAAATTACTGTAAGAAAAAAAATCTTATAAAAAAGGGATTACTAAATAATTTGACCTAAAAAAATAGTTTTGTTAGTAACAATTATTCGATTAAAGGATTAATATTTTTATACAAATTGGTCAATAATGCTGCCATTCTTCGTCAGTAAAATAATAATAATAATAATAATAATAATAATTATTATTATTATTAGTTTTATTAAAATATTTGAATGTCATCTGAATGTCATATAAATATTATTATATTATATTATATTATATTATATTATATTATATTATATTATATTATATTATATTATATTATATTATATTATATTATATTATATTTGACACTAAATGCTTACATTTCAGATTCCCTAACAATTTTAACAAATATTATTATAATAATGGTAATTTTCTGAGTCCTACAACAGATATTGCCCAAATATACATCAAATATCATTTAGAGTTAAAATCATTATATTATTTGAAAAATTAGAATGTGTAAATTACTGTAAAGAAAACATTTCTTATCCAAATATGATCTTTCACTCACCATTTGAAATAGCTGTTTTTATTATTGCAGTTGAATTTAAAATAACAAACACTGTTAACTCAGACTGGATGATGATGATGATGGAATTGACACTGCTCAGCTTTTTTTTTTTCATTCTGTGGGGCAGGGGGCACGAAGCCAGCTTGTCCCGGCTGCCCCGTTTCCCTGTTCGGCCATTGACTTTCAGCATGACCCTCATTAGCACTGGCCCTGTCTGCTGCGGAGACCCTGCAGTATGTCTGGAGGAATAGCAGAAGAGCCCAATGGAGCCTTGCATTACATGCCCTTCAGACAGAACGACCACATGTGTCCTCACACCACATCAGCAGTCTCTCTCCTTTTGTCCATTTTTACACCTTTCAGCATCAAAACACACGGCCTTAATACACAAGTCACATTGCCCTTGAAAATACGATGCCAGCTACAAGTCACACCTTTCTGTTAGCCGTATTTATTGTTCTTTACTCCAAAACCTGTGGCTTTGACCTAATCATCAGGCCTCACAAAAGCCAGTCTGACTGGCTCTAATTTGAAGCAAAAGCCAATTACGCTCTTTTTCCGGAACAATAAAGTTCTCCCCGCGCAAGGTCAGAGTCCACATCAGTAGTGCTTTTAACAAACATCTGTCCAGCAGACTGGGCACGAAAATACAAGCACATTCACTTACTACCTATAGGGAAAAAAAGAATAGCGATTGTTGTTGTTTTGTTCTTTTTAACATCGCAGGACAAAGGATGTCTGTTTACCAGGCTGGCAAGCTGCACTATCACTGTGTGAACCTAATCAGCCTGCCATTTCCGCTGTCCGTGTGCCGCCGCTTGCCCCAGGTCTCCTGCTGAAGAATGACCCTTTTGTGCCGCACTAATGTGCAAGCGTTTAACTTTGGTACTGGAGAGCATTTTAGTGTTTATATCTCCTGATACATGTAGACACAAAGCGCTTTGTTCAGGCTCAGGTTTTTCTGTGTGAGTGGCTGAGGTGGAGCAGGCCACTAATGCCGGTGCCACTTTTTCCATTTCAGACAAATGCAGTCCTTATGTAGCCCAGTATGGAAAGGAAATGAGAGCAGAGAGAGGGCAAGCACGCTCGGGTACATATGCCTTAAAAAAAAAAAGCCCTCTATGCTTTTTTTGGGTTAAAAATACAACGACTGTGGCTGTAAAAACAAATGGATAATAGCACTGGGACGCTATTTTTAGGGGAGACTGGAGATTTTGGCATTAATGTTGGCATTGTAGTTTTGGGCTTGGCTTGTGTGGATTAAATCATAAAGTGTAAAAAAATATACAGTGCAACTTGATCTGAGTGTAATGTAGTGGAGGACTTTTTAAAGGCATGATGTTTTATTACAGAAATGCTTATAAATGTGTGTTCAAAGCATTTATCATCTTTAAACTTTGATTTTGTTAAATATATTGAATTAAATTATTTAATAAAATGAATTGAATTAAAAACAGTCATTATTGTGGCATATGTTGCAATGAGGTTGGTTGGCAAATGTGTGCAGATGATACAATTATTTATGTAACAGCAGGAACTTCTTAGAAGGCTACAGAAATGTTAACCGAGCAACTGGTCTGTTTCTCCCAGTGGCTGCAGGACAACTGTTTAACTCTAAAAGACAATAAAACACAACAGTTTCATGTGTTTTTTTTTTTTTTTTGTAAAAAAAATAAATAAATAAAGGGGGGAAAAAAAGCACTGGATGTATTTAAAATCTAAACTGACCAAAAGGAAATCAAGGAAATGAGTGAATTTAAATACCCAGTTGTCACTATAGACCCATAGCTTTGATAAAGCTAAGTTTGATACCCATATTAAGAAAATGTCTAAGACTATTAAAACAAATTTAAACTGCTTTTGTATAATACCAGATATATCTCTTAAAGCAGCACAAATGTTTAATGCTCTGTTGTTAAGCCTGTAATGTCATTTTACCTTTAAAATTAATGGATGAGAAACCAATAAAATAACATCATTATCAAATTCTTGAAATTATAAGGTTTTTTTATTTTTTATTTTATTTTTTTTTACACTTTTTACACTTTTAAGTGTACATGGACTTGCCTCTAAGGTAATCTGTGAGTTGCTACATAAATTCGTCAGTAATGGGGCAAAGACTAGAGGGTCAGTAAGTGGGAATTGTAGAATCTGCAGATGCAGAACCACTGTGTGTCTGTCATCCTTTTCTGTGAAAGGTTCACATCTATAGAATACCATGAATGTTGAATTAAAGTTAAGTTACAATCAAAACTCACATTTTTTTTTATTTATTTTTTTATTTTTGCTGTAAAGCTAAAAGAATGATTGACATCCTTACAGCAATGTGAACATTAAGTATTATTCTTTCAGGTTGGTTAGGTTTTACATTTTTCTTTGTTTGCAGATTGACTTACATTTTATGTTTGTGGGTCTGTATATACTGTATATGTTTGAACTGCATTGCGTTTTTATTTTATTTATATATATATATATATATATATATACATATATATATATATATATATATATATATATATATATATATATATATATATATATTTATATATATATATATATATATGTATATATATATATTAGAAAAATATGTAATGCCTAAGCAGGGACGAGAGCTGCAAATTAGCTTTATGCTGCATGACCTATGTATTAGACATCGGTAGTCTTTGTATAACAATGTCAAGTGTATTGTCCCTGTTAAATAAACAAACAAATAACAAAAATCTAATAACTTGTAAGTTTGCAGTTTATTTTTTTCAACCTTAAAACGCACCACAAAAATACATCAATCAAACTATTTACTCATTTATTTTTTACATTATGTTTTAGTCTATTTTGTTGGTTAATTTTCAGTAATTAATTGCTTGGCAAATAACTTGGCAAATAAATATACTGAATGTGTAATTTATTTTTTCATGAAGTCATGGGTTTGTTTCGTGCATATTCAGCATTTTCAAAGCTGATTTTATCTGAGGTTAACATTTCTATCTTGATATCCTACTTTTTTTTCTTTTTTTTTTTTACTATGCTGTGATCTCTTTTTCTTCATGTAAAAGACAAAAGACAATATACAGTAAGCATTTACCTGCTCGCAAATCAATATTTGCCTGAGGGAAGACAGACGTGCATACATTTGTCTTCTCACTAGAGAGCTGAAATGAATGTGATTGTTTAAAGTGTCTGTGAATAATACACCGCGCTAAAACAAATGTCGATACGTGATGTTGAACAGTCTGACATTCCACCCAAGGATTTTGTGTTTCATAAATCCTTTGAATTAACTTTTTTTTTAACATTGCTTTATTACTTCCTATTTTTCTATTATCTGCCTAACGACTGGATATTAGAGATGTGTTTAAATAGGTTATGACAGACAGTCTTGGAGCTGAAATATAAACCTTTCTTGCACACTTTCTCTGTTAAGTGATTGACACTAACTGTAGCACTTCAGCATGCTGGATGTGTGTACCGCTGGAAGGTTGCTGATGTTAGCGAGCATATTGACTATGAGCCAGAGAAAATAAGCAGAAGAACACAAATTCTCTTTGTCAGGCTTAATGAATGTGTTTATTAGAGCACATAGTAGAAACTCGACTACCCTGAGTTTGCGTAAGTTTAGGAGATTGTGCCCTGCACTGTCGAAAGGGGGAAGTTCAGGTGTCTCCACTGCGACTCAAAAAGGCGCCAATCAAAGTCAAAGAGGCTTACTAGAGGGAGCTAAAGGAAGGAAATCAGATCTTAGAAGCAGTCTGCAAATTTTGTGTGATGAGTGGAAAGACGAGTGGCTCCAAGTCTCTTGTATGCGTGCCATTGCTGTGTGGTTTTTTGGGGCTGCTGTCTCTCTCTGGATCCAGGCTTTGATATACAGTTAGACCTTTGATGGAGCTTCTACGCCGGGATGGAAAGGGAAAAAGAAATGCAAGGGAGAGAAAGAAAAGAGAGAATAAAGGCTTTGAATGGTGTCTGGCTTGGGATGTTAACGCCTTGTGGGTTGTCTCCCTCCTTACAGCAACTCTACGCCGCCCAGCTGGCCAGCATGCAGGTCTCTCCAGGAGCCAAGATGCCTCCGCTGCCCCAGCCCCCCAATTCTGCTGGGCAGATCTCCCCGTCTGGCTTGAAGAACGAGAAGAGGTCCTCAACCCCCCTGGCTCAAGTCAAGGTACAGTCCCTGCCCGGAGTGGTGCTTGACCCAGTCTTCTCCACTTCCTCCTTCGCTAAATCAGCTGTGGTAGGTAGAGCAGCGAGCGCCGGTTCTCCTCTCACTCGGAGCCCATCAATCTGGGCTGCTTTTACAAGGCACCCGCTCTCTCAAGCAGAACTCTGTGGACAAGGTTGCTATGGCTTTTCCTGCTCCCGGAGTGCAATTTTTGGATCACTCGGTTTCTCATGACAGAGACTGGCCTGCGCTTTCCTGCATGTTACTGTTACATTTAACTTGGACAGAACAAAGGCAATGACATCAGAGGCACATCATCTAAATATATATTGATGAGGAAACGCTGATGCGATGAGTTGTCTTTTGTTTCTCTTTAAAGATCAACAGTTGGCTCCTTGCAGAATATAGTGAGCTTTTTTCGCTGACATAGATCATCGTTTAGCTTTTTTTTTTCAGCCCTGCGGCTGTAACCTAAAACACTCACACATTTGGAAATGTTTAGTTTAATATCACAATAGAATGGGGGTAAATCATTGAGCCCAACAGTAGTATGTGCGTAGCACCCGTAATCCTCCTCAGTCGCTCAGCTAAGCTGCTCCTCCGGGGCTTTTGGAGCTCTGCCCTTAGAGAGAGCGGCCACATATCAACATCTCAGAGCATACGGTAAGATCATCGACGGCAATGTTGAGCCAGAAATCAGAGTCAGATGGGCATTTTCAGACACTCTAGGCTTACTGTATACTTAAAAATATAGGTTCCAAAAGGGTGCAGTAATAGGCTTCCACAGGGAGCCGGTCAGAAAAGAACATTTAAAAAAACGAGTAAAAAGGTTCCATGGGTGCCATTGATGCCAATAAAGACCCTCTATTTTTAAGACTGTACTTTGGTTTGTTTAACCAACATCTGTTGAATCGTAGTATTGATCAAAGATGTTGCATGATTTTTGCCCCGTTAAGTCCATATGTAGAGGCGCTGTGCTTAATTAGCTAGCAATCTGTTTGTTTGTCTAGTTGAAGCGTAATTGAACGACAAACTGTTATTGGCAGTCAGATTTGTAAAGAGCTGGGGGCAGTCTCTGTATGTGGCCCATCTGTTTGGACAGTACAACACTGCCAGTGAAATCGTTTCCTAGCCTACATAAAATGCAGTATGCACTTTTGAAGTTGGTCTGGACTTATTATGCTGTTTTGACACAAATTATTTATATATTGTGTATTATGCTCATAATTAGGCATTTCCCACTCAATAATTTGAGGTCAATAACTTTATTTATACATTTATTTTGTATTTTTGTTAGAAAATTTTGACTTTTATTTAAAAAGGGTGGATTAATTTGAACAAAAATGACAGTAGACTATCATAGACAGCAGACATTGAAAACCTAGTATAGGGAATGTTTAAAATCAGCTAGGTTTGAAATACTTTACAGACATCTTAACCCTACTGTAAGCATTGTTTCGATGAATATGTAAATATGTGTTGCACACTTTCCTCTCAACAAGAAAACAAACCAACAACAAACACAACAGCAGTTGAGAAAACTTCTACTTATAATGGTGTAGGTGTATTTATATGACACATTATACAATAAATTAGTTAAAAAAAAACAGATTTACAGAATTAAACATTAAAACAGAATCTGTGTCACGTTTAACTACTACTGCAACTATATTTTCTCCTCTAAAACTGCTTTTAATTGTGTTCATTTCTTACTTGTACAGTATGAACAAGTAAGATGCAATGCATATCTGTCAAAACAGCATCATTAATCCAATCACCTAACATGTGTTAATCCTTAATTGTATTGTGATGCAACCACATCGTTCTCTTCATAGGGAGCGCATTTGGTCACCACTAAGACGCACACAACTCTTAATTGCAATACATTCAGCCACAGCATCAACAAGCTCTCTTGCCTGCATGCGTTTGTTTGAAACAGGATGTATAAGCTGTTAAGTGTTTCTCTCGGGCCTGAGAGCAGGTGAGAAGATAAAGATGTGTGCTCAGACAGAGAGGGTTTTAATTAGCCTGAACAAAGCCTGGCCCTCACCGCACCGAGGAGCTCCAGCATGGCACCGAGCCTGGCTATGAATGCAGAACCCATGTCTTGGAGGAGTCGGACTAATTAGTCTACAGTAATAGCCTCTGGTGCATTGTCTTTTATGTAAGGTGGAAAGCATCTCTCTATTGGGCGTCCCTGTTTTAACAGAAGCTTTGTGTCTTTTATGTGCAGGAGGAGGGAACGCAGCCTCTCAACCTCTCCGCCCGGCCTAAAACAGCTGAGCCCATCAAATCCCCCACATCCCCGACACAGAGCCTCTTCCCAGGCAGCAAGAGCAGCCCCAACAGCCTCTCCAAGAGCGGAGACATACCCAGTCCCATCGGAGGATTGGGCCGCGGCTCGTCTCTGGGTAAAACTTTAATTTGGATCTGCTTATGTCATAACATGAGTTGCTGGTTCGAGTCTCAGCTGGGCCGGTTGGCATTTCTGTACAGAGTTTGCATGTTTCTCCCTGTGTTAGCGTGGGTTTCATCGGGGTGTTCCCGTTTCCCCCACTGTCCAAAGACATGCGGTGTAAGTGAATTTAATAAATTAAATTGGCGCAGTGTATGAGTGTGTGTGAATGAGTGTGTATAGGTGTTTCCCAGCACTGGGTTGCAGCTGGATAGGCATACACTGCGTTAAACGTATTTCAGAATAGTTGGTGGTTCAGCAACCCCTGATAAATAAGGAACTAAGCCGAAGGAAAAAGAATGAATGAATAATTCTTAACATCCTCTCAGCTGAGATACTATATCAGAGAGACAAACTCCCAAGTTATTTATTTTATTCAATTAATAAATATATATTTATCCTATTTATCTTTTAATTATTTTTATTCAATTTATTCGAGACCCTGCTAGTTTGATGTAGTTCAGAATGTTGTTGCTTTCAAAACTTCCAAATATTTAAATATTTATATGTATTTATTATTTTTTTATTTACTCAGATATTCTGTCTTAATTGGGAAACATTAAATTCTCAAAAAACTGTTTGACAAGCTTACAATTACATTACATATTTGGAATCACCAATAAAATAAACAACAACTCAACATCTCCTAAGTTTCGCTTCTAAACATTTGGATTAAAACAAAATCGTTATGTGCATGCGCACTCGAAAAGAACAAGATCACGACACCAACCTCATTTTTGGCAATAATGCTTCGTCAGATTGCGCTGGTCTTCGGAAGTAATTCACAACTTGGTCTGAATGGCGAATCTCCTCTAGAAACGACAGCAAGTCTTTGTTTACAAGTTTGTGGGCGTTTGAGTAGTTGCTTTCATGTGATGTGCGTTTGACAGGACGGACTGTACCGCGCGTTTGTTTCATACAGATTACAAAACCAAAAAACTTTTGTTTTCAAGTGTAGTTGGTTACATTTAAAAGATTTCTAACTTTATGTGTATATATCTATATATTTCTTATGTCTGTGAAGCAAGTATTCTCTGAGATTCTAGTGTGTTTGTTCTCTATAAAATCGTAAATGCACACGTCTGGTCTGAGCTTCTCCCCTGGAGAAACATCAGTCTATATCGATCTATGATTGTCTGCCGTATTAATACGTAGGCTTCGTTCGCCATATTGACCGTTACATATTTCTCCATTCAAAACTATACAGGTGACATGTCTTGTGTATTCTATAGTGCTTGGTTGTATTAAGAACATTTATTTAAAAATAAACAACCAAGCAGTGTTTTTAGTTTTTCTATGGATATACAAACTATACATCAGACCGTATATTCATGACTAAATACCTAGGCAAATACCAAGACTAATTGTATATTTCTGATCCTCTGTAGTGCGGAATCAGAGAGTGAACTTGACACACTCCCAACTCATAATCTCTTTTAGACCCTGCCATTTTGACGCAATAAAGAGCAACGGATGCTGTTCCTATATATTTGTTTTCAAAGCTCTTAGTTCATCTCTCATATTAAGATAATTTTTTTTTTGGAAGCTGCTACTAACAGTTACTAAAAACAGTCTTTCATTAAAACGACGCTGTGTTGTTGAGCAGCGCTTGTTTCCCTCCTCCTCTTGGAGTTGAGCTTTGAACACAGGCTTGGTGTTTGTTTTTCTACTATTTCCGAGATTTAACTGCCATCCCGCCTCACCTCACTTTGATCCACTAATTACAGAAAGGCGACACACACTGAGATTTGCTCCCTTAGTTTCCTGCTCCCCCACACACATGCAGTCGGCCACACTTACAGTGCACACATGCAGACTGTATTCACAGGACCTCCTACTGTATACCATGTTTCACAATACGGCCCTCAGGATATATGTGCGTTTGTTTCTGTAGACATCCTGTCCAGCCTGAACTCGACGGCGCTGTTTGGAGATCAGGACGCAGTGATGAAGGCCATCCAAGAGGCGAGGAAGATGAGAGAGCAGATTCAGAGAGAGCAGCTTCAGCATCATCAGCAGGGAATGGAGGTCAAGCTGTCTGCCCTCACCAGCATGGGCTTGAACAACTGCAGGACAGAGAAGGTGAGGGTGGTTGTCAACAGCGAACAGTGCTGAGATACTGCTGGGATTGTGGATTAAGTTAGACTGCCAGTGTCAAGTGCCTGAATTGGAGTAACTTCAATTATTGAGTTAATATGAGGCAATGTTTTGAAAAAAAAAAAAAAAATTCATTTCACAAACTTATAAATATCCAGCGTTTTAATTAGAGTAGCTTATTTTTATTTATTATATTTTTATCAGTTTGAATGGGACAAGTTTTATATATTTACAAAACTGAGCCAAAAATGATATTTAAACTTCTATCAGTAGCTATCCATTTATTTTTCAAACAATCTAAATTAAAGTATTGCAGTGGAAGCTTTCTTTCTTTGTTTCTTCTTCTCTTTTTTATTTTTTTTTTAAAGAAAATATTCTGTTGACCAAGGCAGCATTTATTAAATGTAAAAAAAATGTTGAATATTTATATATATATATATATATATATATATATATATATATATATATATATATATATATATATATATATATATATATATATAAATTTTGAAATAACGGCTTTCTTATTGTATATTGTTTCAAATAAAACTATTACTCTAGTAATAATATGCTATTTTAAATGATTGTATTATTATTATTAATAATAATAATAATAATTAATATTAGAGTGATTTCTGAAGGATCATGTGACTGAAGACTGGAGTATCGAAGGTGAAAATTCATCTTTAAAATCACTTGAATAAATTGAATTAAATTAGAAAGTACTTTTTAAAAGTTAATTATAGTGCAATAACATTTCACAATTTAACAATTTGTACTGTATTTTTTAATGAAATAAATGCAGCTTTGGTGAGCATGAACAGCTTATTTCAAAACTTTAAAACTTATTTTATTTTAAAGTCTTTGTTAAAAATAAAGACTTATATACAATACTGACTTAAATATACTGACCTACTGACTTTATATATATATATATATATATATATATATATATATATATATATATATATATATTTTTTTTTTTTTTTTTTTTTTTTTACTGCAAATGTATGCTTACTTTATTGTCATAATAGAACAGTAAACTCTGTCTTGCGAGTCAAAGGTAATGAGATTATCTCAAAAGCCAATTTTATTCATGCAATTTGTAATCGATACCAGATTCCATTGCACAAGAAATATACCCAACACAACGAACCTTGTTCTTGCCCCATTCGCCTGAGGGCACAACAACAGCCAGAGCTCAAGGACTTGAGCCCACAGTGTTTTTTCAGATATGATCTTTAAAACCAATCAAGGTCTTTGAAGCACGTCCAGAGGAAGGCCTTTGATTGACATTGGCAGGGTAGATGGTGAATCAGTGTGTGTGCGTGCATGTTTGTGTGTGTGCACATTTGTGAGCGAGCAGGACCATCGCGGTCCTCTGGTGCCTGGCCTGTGCGGGTTCAAACTGTGATGTCTCTGCCCAATTAAAGCAAACAGGCAGCCCTCTTCAGCCCCTGGTGTGGGACAGGCCCACTTTGTACCGGGAGCAAGCATTCTCTCAGGGATTCCTTTTAAAAATATCTTCAATCAATGAGTCAATCAAGGAGCAGAAAAACAGACACCACTACCATCTGATTGATGCCATATTGCCAGTTGGCTGCGAGACGCAGGCAGGAACTGGGAGTGAAGGCTCATTAATTTTTCAGCACCTGATTACTTTCAACCGGCATCTTAAAGTAGGTCAATGTATATGTAAAAAAGTAGAGGGACTATTTTTCAATCAACTTCGAAGTCAGGGCAAAAGACTTGTGCCCCGATGTGGGTGGCATTGGAGTAAACTCAAAACCCCAGGCATGTCCTCGAAAACGGCCGAAATCACCAAATTCGCAGGCGTTTTCATATTATTGCTGCTTCTCACAGCAATTTACAATACCTCTTTACTGCTCAAAAGGGCATTGTGGAAGTCATAATCCTGTTTTCTCAAACACAATGCCCAACTCAAAGCCATTATAAACGGAGATATCACCTAAGCCAGTGCATTACGCGCCATTCTTTTGAGATTTCGCACTCTTTGTTGGTGTTCTTTAGAGGTGGATGCGGTATGTGAACATGCAGCCATCACCTGTGGCTGTGTGCCTCCCTCCCTTTTTCCCTATTCTACCTTCACCAGCCTCAACTCATCCTCTCCTTCCCTCTTTACCTCCCAAAATCGCTCTGGGGTGAGCTCATGGTCAGCCAAACTGCAGAATATGCTGCTACATGACATGAATGTTGCTCTGACAATGGTTGAAAAGGCACGTTTGTCAACAGGCTGCACACACCTACAGCTGCATTGTTCTTAGCAGGCCAAGCTTAGCAGATTTTTTTTTCTCATAGTCTTTTGTCTGGCTGAGGTTTTGTCTTCGCACGAGGTAAGGCCTTGCCTTTTCACATGCTTATTTGGGCATCTCAGCTTAGGCAAGCTTTATGCATTTTTCTAAGTGGGGAGGAAATCAGTCTGGAGGCATCCTGTCTCTTTCCCTGCTGAAAAAAAAAGAAACAACACATTAAGCTCGTGGCTAAATGTGTTTTTCTTAAAGGACTTTGATGTAAGGGCAAGGTGATTCTGGGCAGCCAGCAGTGCAGAGAAAAGGGGCAGAAGGAGGGAACGACAAATAATAATTAGGTGCTCTATCAGTTTGAAAATATGACCGGTATGTTTGGGTTATCATTGTTGCTATAGGTTACAGAGCACATCACAAAGACTCCCTGGTTTTTTGAAGTATCGTTTGCAAAGACTTTCTCTTTCTTTCTTTAATTCATATTTAGTTTTCAGCTGCTTCCGTATCTGAGAATGTAAGGTTATGACCTTAAAATGCAATGGAAGAAAATGGCAGGCCTCTTTTGTACTGTGGCCTTGCTCAGAAGCCCGTCTGCATCTGATGATATCATAAAGGCAGCTCCACCTCAGTGTGTTGCTAAGCTAAACAGACGTATTGATGTCGCAAACAACCAGAGGCCAAACAGAAGCTGTATTTTCCTCTTCATATGTTCCATATGTCTCTGAAGTCTCAAACGAAGGGAAGGGAGCTCATTCAAATGCAGACTTAAATAGAACAGTGATCCTATTTTTTTTTGTATGTTACTAGTAGGGCTGGGCGAATCAAAATCTCGATTAATTGAACATTTTACCTCAATTATAAATAGTAAAACGGTTATTTTATTTGGCTGTGCGTGTGTGTGTGTACACACACACACATACACACGCAACATGTAAGGTCACGCAAAGTGGCTTACAGGTCCAAGTGCTGTATCAAACTGTATGGGGAGACTCATCCAATAGTAATAATAAACGTTTACAATGTGCTGTAATTCTTACGAAAATTACAATCGCAATGAATATATCCATGCCTAATATCCGTTGGCCAGAATGTGCTGAATTTTTTTTCATAAATTAAAAAGTTTGGTATTTGTGATGCAGCAAGTCCAGAGACTAATGTATACACTATGATTTCATATAAAATTCACTTTAAAGTGTGATATGACTAAAAAGTGGCCGATTCAAATGAGTAGCAGCTTAGACCCGCTACCATACGTCACCGATACATCACGACTTAATAAGCAGATCAGTTCACTGAAGATGAATTTCACTGACAAGTCTTCTACAGTCAATATCTTTACATATTACTAGTCAGTTATTTTTTAATAAAGTGTGCATCAGTTGATTTCAAAATAATTAAAGGATACACACAATATCTACTATCTATGAGTAGTTATTGAACATCAGTGTTGAACAACTGAAATTGAAACACATTTCTTCATAGGGGTTTTGTTTTTTCTGAATGCTATCTTAATGCACAAGAAGTTAAAACTCACTCATTTAGAGGCAGGAACTAGGGGACATGCAACAACTTTAATCATAAGGTAAAACACAAAACAAAAGTTTCTATCTGGAGCTTTCTGCTGTCCCGTGACTTTCAACGCCGCCCACATGTGTCAATACTACCAAACCGATCAATCACAGAGCTTGTGCTATGTGTAGTCGCAATGTGTAGGTACATTTTTGAGAGTTGCTTGGTTATGCGACTGCGCGAAGGTTGCGGCAGACGATACGTGTGCTTTCAATGCAGAAGTATACTGTATTTATTTAAGTATTTATTTATTTATCTATCTATTTATTTATAGTTATTCTGTGTACTTTCCCAGCACTGGATTGCAGTTGGCCCGTGCCTGCTGCTTGTGCCTGACGGGCGAAAAAAAGGCCTCTAAGTGTTCCAGATAAAAGCTTTCACTTTGGTCAGTTTCAGAATATTAATATTTCAGCACATCGCCTCACCTGACATAAATACTGAACGCCCTTTAATAACTGCCGTCCAGTCTGCTGTTTGGAAGTTTATCATGGTGAAAGCCTACGTGGAAGATTCTGGAGAGGTAACATAAATGGGATTAAGGAGAGGTTAAAATCATCTACTGGGGCTGTTGGTGAGGGATATTAAATATTGATTTATCCCAGTGTAACGACTGAGCTGAAGAGTGAGGCTAAGTGCTGCTTACAGATGGATCAATTCATCTTTTAATACAAAGTGTGTCCGTTGAACACAATGGAATGACCTGCATCCCCTTTTCTCTCGCAGAGTCACTTCTCTGTCTCTGAGATGGAAGAGCATCTCCTTTGAGTCTCCTGTCTTTTAGGTGTATGTGTAAAATATTCATGTTTTGGCGTTTTCTTGCTTGTTGTCTTTTTTTTTATATATCTTTGATGTCCCATCAGTAAAAGAAAGCTTTTATGGAACCTCCAACATTTTTTTTCAAATATTTATTAAAAGTATTATTGTCTACAGAGGGCAGTTATTGTATTTTATTATTTATTCCTCGTTCTCAAAGCTTTTTTTTATCCTTTGGAAGGACATGGCATTGTACATTTCTAGTTCACTAGTTTAAAGCACTTTGTTTGATTTTACATTTTTAAATTGAATTTCACAAGCCGCCTTAATGATGAGGTTCCACTCTGGAAAGAACCCAGATTTTGATTTCAGATATTTCGCCCTTGCTAATAACCTACTTTTCGACAGATGTTGCAGTCCGACGGGGTCTGGCGAGGAGATAAAATATATTCTTGTGCTGACACTTCCCAAACTGGAATCAAAGGGTGAAAGGCCAGTGTATTAACCTATTGAGCATCCGCCGGCCTCCCTGCCCCCTCCTCTCACCTACATTATTGATGAGTGGAATATTCACTTTTCTCAAATCCCAGAGCACAGGGCCACAAACATTTAAATGGAGCTTTGCTCACTCTCCTCGAAATTCTCACCCCCTACTTTTAGACCCAAAGCCAATGTTTGCTCTCGTTCCCTCCCCGCGTATGTGTGTTAGGGGCCTATTCACGCTTCCCTTTACAAAGACTTGGGGTATAATCTTGTCTGGTCTGCAGCCCTGGAAGCAATTTTCTACCCCTTTTTCTGCTGCTGTCTTGGAAATTGCCAGCATAGGTTATTTTTGGCTGCAAAGTAAATCCTGCCATACATGGCTTTGGCCGTCCAAAATTTGATTATACTCTGAACTCAAGCACGACCCATAGCCAGCGAGGGCCATTGTTGAGTATTGCTTACATTTAATTCTTTGTTCCATTTGTTTGGGTTTATAAATAGCATCTTTTTTTTGCAAAGTTTAAGAGTGGGTGCTCAACTCTAGTTCTGAAACAACGCCATACACATTCACTTAAGTAAGATATAATAATAATAATAACAATAATAATAATTCCATACATTTATATAGCGCTTTTCTGGACACTCAAAGCGCTTTAAACATTGAGGGGAGTCTCCTCATCCACCACCAGTGTGCAGCATCCACCTGGATGACGTGACGGCAGCCATATTGTGCGCAGCCATGTTGTGCCAGACTGCACAACATACACCAGCTGATTGGTGGAGAGGAGACAAAGTGATGAAGCCAATTATGATATGGGGATGGTTAGTAGGGCCATGATGGACAGAAGCCAGAGGGAAAATTTGGCCAGAATGCTGGGGTAAAACCCTACTTATTTTCGAAGGATATTCTAGAATTTTTAATGGCCACAGAGAATCAGGACCTCAGTATAATGTCTCATTTAAAAGATGGCGCTCACTGAGCAGTATAGAGTCTCCATCAATATACTGTGGCGTTAGGACCCACACAGACCGCAGGTTGAGCGCCCCCTACTGGCCCGACTAACACTAATTCCAACAGCAACCTAAATTTTCCATGTGTTCTCCTCTCCAGGTACTGCTAAGCTTCAGTTGGTGACCATGTGAGAGTTGCAGAGAGCTATCTGCCGGCGACATGACTGAAGCTAAAATAATTTTACTCTGAAGTTGCGTAAAATCACACAAATGGCCAAAACAGGGGCAGCCATTCAAAACTTCAGCAAGGCTCCATACTCTGGACGTACATGGCTCTGCTTATGCCAGATACCCCACATTGAACCCTGCAAAAAGAATGAGCTACAATGGTATCAGGACAGAACCCCACCAAACAGGTGCAAAAAGAACCCTCTGTCTCTCAGATCATGCGATTCAGAGTGTCTATTATTGTAAATAGATTGCATGATAAGAGCAAAGAAAGCAAGGTCTCTCTTAACAGATCCTTGAGGACTCAGTGAACAGTTCAGGGTCATTTAAAGCAGAACACCCATAAAAAAATCCAGATGATCTCAATGCAGCAGGATAGAAAAACAGAGCCGCTGAGTTTCTGGTACAGCTGAAAGATAGACATGTATAAAATGCTTCATTTCCCCGGTGATGTTGAAAGGTCAGATGTTGTGGGTAAATTTCTCAGTTTTATAAGCAAGTGAGTTGTCGTTTTAACATGGTTATATTTTAATCTGCCACCATGTTCTAAAAGAAAACACAGCTATCTCAGTCAATGTTTTAGATTAAATGGTTCTGGAAGGTTAAAAAAAAAAAAAAAAGTTGGACGGCCACCACTGGAGGGAGGTCGCATTGCCAAATGCACTCTGCCAGCGGCCACTCCGGGAGCCTGCGAGCGTGGACTGCTGCTCGAGTATAAAAACCAAGCAACCGCATGAAAGGAACTCCGAGCCCGGCACACAACTGCATGTGCTTTAGACTAAACGATTCAAAACTACCAACTACTGGAAAGCTGCACAATTATAAATAACTATGTGATTGGTTACAATGTCTATTGAAAGCAGATGAAGGGCAAAACAGACAAGCACTGCAGCAGCTTTTATAGGATATTGCTATCAATACACAGGTCTAAAGCGACCAATATTGCTTATATACACAGACAGAATTCATTGTAATGGGCTTTGAAAGCCGCCTTTTATCTCTACTATCACTTGTATCTCTCAGCCAGGTGTGCGAATGACAGAACATGCAGTATTCTCAGCTTTCAGAGCCCAGGCAAGGACAAGCCACAAACACATATTCACTCGACCATTGTGCTTTATTTTAAAACCAGGTTATGATTTTAGCCATGTGCACCTGGGCGACCAAAAAGGCAGATTACTAAGTCGACATTGGCCAAGGCCAGTCGTTTGTTGTCTCAAAATTGCCGTTATCTGGGCCTGGCTGGAACAATCCAAGGCCATATGGCTGAAGTCGGGCTATTTTTACTAGAGGAAGAGCGTCATTCTATGGCAGTGTGATGCGTAAGTACAGGGTAGACACCAGCACAATGCGCTCCTGCCCAAAATACACGAAATCTGCGGCCAGCGCTGCAGTCCTCAGGCACATGTTCTGCGGCCGGCCTGATTAAAGCCCTCTCCGCTGCGCTGACATGGGCTCCTCGCTCTGGCTCTCCTCCAGATGTTCAGAACTTCCACCAGCCTAGCCATCGGCCCTTCTGTGTTATTACTTCACCGTGCAACCCTCCTCCAACGAAACAAAATGCATTCTGTAACCGAATTTGAGGATGGAGGGGGAAAAAAGGATAGTGGAGGGGAGATTATTGTGGGTGTCTTTTTCCACTTCAGCTTAGGACTGTGTGGTTATAATTTTAGATGTGGGAATGAAGGGCTGCATGCTGAACTCATTTGAGGGAAGGGCCAGTCGTGCGCCAGAGAGGTCGTGGTTAGCATGGGAGGGGCACAACGTGTACCATGACATCTTTTCTTTTTTCTATTGTTTCCTTATTTTTCATCTCCCTAACCGCCCTTTCTCCTTCTCTCTGTACTTGCGGAGATTCGTGGCTTTTGCCATCTCGCTGCCGTAATGCACATTATAAATATCCTTTATAGCACAATGGTCTCGGAAATCTGCTGGTGAGCAGTGGACGGGCCCTTTTGCTCAGGATGGTACACACCCTTTACTGCTCTTCTGTGGTAAAGTGATCAGTAAAAATTTAATGACACCATAAAATAATAAAAATGCCATTGATTTATCACAGCGCTTGATGCAGACAGTAGTAAAGATGCTTTAGACTGCTTTCTTGTTCATGTCTTCAAACAAAAAGCGTGGTGTTATGCATATAAATTATTTCTCTCGATAATTTGTACCTAATGCTGTGACATATAAATTACCCAAGTTACAACCTATAGGTATATAAAACATAGTATATAAAATTTAATGGAAATCCATTGTGCGCTGTTTGAAGTTTTATGTTCTTATTCACTTTCTCAATTACAGACTCCTAATGTGCACTGTAAACAGTGTCACTGTCTCCAGTGGATATCAACGCTTCCTAGGCATGAATGAGCT
This sequence comes from Danio rerio, assembly GCF_052040795.2. Classification (NCBI taxonomy): domain Eukaryota; kingdom Metazoa; phylum Chordata; class Actinopteri; order Cypriniformes; family Danionidae; genus Danio; species Danio rerio. The sequence goes on from NC_141027.1 coordinate 27,498,772, forward strand.
CTTTACCTCACTCCATTAAGTTAGACCCTAGACACTAAAGTGTCTAATCTCATTTTCATGTACAATAGCTCTCATCCGGGTCATTCTTTAATTATTGCCCTGGAAAATGAGTAAGTTTAGCGCCTAAACAGTATTTAATGAAACTCTGTGATGAATGCTCCTTGTTCCCCAAACTGATGTTTAATGATCATGACTTTATAAAAGGAGATGATTGATCAGAGAGAGCCAGCTGAGCGGGGAGAAGGGATGACACTACAAGTAATTTATAACCCCCCACCCCTCCTCCACCATAAACACAAATGCACACACACTGCAGTTGTTGGGCCCTTCCCCAGTGGACAGTCCATAGCGCATCGGCTATCCCTCGTGCGACTAATCGCACATCAGTCAATTTGTCATTGGGTGCTGCGCTCTCTTTCATTAAGTGCAATAATGCGCTCTGGTGATGAATACAGCAAGCGTAGGAGGCTTCACACGGAGCATGGCACACCAAGCTAGCTCTACAACTTATCTTTACAAAGCCGCCTGGGCCCAGCGGGGACTGCTACATATGTCATAATTAGAAAACACTTAAATAAGCAAGGCAGAGTCAAGACGGGCAGCCCTTAATGACAGGCCATAAGCAGGTAGTGGTTAATTGTACATCCGAATCACTCAGATGGTCATAAATAATGATTGTTCCATCAAGCGTGGTGGTGGGAAATTGCAGTACTTTCTCTTAACAGCGCTTCTTTCTGCCCCTTTGATGCTTGTGCCATGTTTTTGGAGTAACAATATTCGTTCTCTAAGAAAAAAAAGATAGGTAACTGATGCTTGTTTTTATATTTGGATGAAGTCGAAAGTTAAAGATACATTTAAATAAAAGGGCAATTATTCTTTTTTCTCAAATTGATTATTTTTGGCAGCATATACTGTAGCAGTGTTTATTGTTTGTATTACATTTTTGTATTATTTTTTGGTTTTATTTAACATTTATAAGATATTTAACAAAACAGTACAATACCAATAAAAAGAGGACAAAATAGTACAGAATAATTGACCAAACCCCCACCTCAACCCCATTAAAAAAGGATGTATCGTCTTTGTTACTATATATATATATATATATATATATATATATACACACACACACACACACACACACACACACACGTGTAGCATAAACATACAAACAAGAGATGACAATACATTTTTACAAAGCCAGTGTCATGAATATATAGGTTAGAAATAAAGATGAAGATTTACAAACTTAAAACGAAAAACTTCCAAGAGTTTTAAGATAGGTCCACATGTGTTTTCAGCTGTTTTCAGTGAAGTTTCAAGACGTGGTTGTTCAGCTTGACAGCAACTCGTTCAACCATCTCTTATAACAATGAGATTTCCAATTTAGTAAGATCATCTTTTTAGCTGTGATCATGCCAACCATCAGGGCTTGCTGTTAGGTTAACGGAAAGGTGTCCATTATATTAGAATATCCAAAAAAAAGCCAAATTGTAGTCAGGTTGGATATTTGTTCTACAAGCACTGGAAAACAATTGTTGGACTAAAACTCATAAAGAACAGGAAAAAACCAAAATATATGTGCCAGAGTCCCTTCTGCCCCACCACATCTGTCACATCTAGGAGATACAAAAGAAAATTTGTTCATTCATTTTCTTTTTGGCTTAGTCCCTTATTTAATCTGGGGTCGCCACAGCGGAATGAACGGCCAACTTATCCAGCATATGTTTTACGCAGCGGATGCCCTTCCAGCTGCAACCCTTAACTGGGAAACATCACTCATTCACACTCATGCACTACGGCCAATTTTGCTTACCCAAATCACCTGCACCGCATGTCTTTGGACTTGTGGGAGAAACTTGAGCACCTGGAGGAAACCCACGCGAACATGGGGAGAACATCTAAACTCCACACAGAAATGCCAACTGACCTAGCCGAGGCTTGAACCAGTGACCTTCTTGCTGTGAGGCGATCGTGCTACACACTGCGCCACCGTGATGCCCCACAGAGAAAGCTATTTTACTTAATCTAGGTTTAGAGAAGTAAAGGCAATGTAAACCTTTAAATTGGAATAATTTATGTCTCAATTTTATCCAACCTTTCTTTATTCTAGATAGGGCTTCTTCCCAGATCTTATCAGCCACTTTTTCATTCAAATCAATGACCCAAGCTGTTTTAAACCGTTTTGAACAAAGCATTAAATTTTCTTTATAATGCACACTACTGTTTAAATGTTTTCCGTTTTTTTTTTTTTTTTTTTTACTTTTTAGGCTTTTTATGCTTAATTGTATTGCTTAAACACATTTCTTAGTATTATTGCTGTTAGCAGTTATAGTGGTTAAAATTTCATCAAAATAATACATTTTTGCAGGCTCAAAAATATGAAGTATAACATTTATCTATTTTAACATTATAAATGCTGTTGCTTTAACTTTTGATCAATTTAATGCATTCCTACTGAATAAAAGTCAATCGATGGATAAATACATATCTTACTGAGCCCAAATTTCAGAATGACACAAAATGAAAACATTTACAAGGCTAGTTAAGTGCATTCAGAAGCAGGTTGCAGGTGGTTAGCGAACTTGATAGAGGCTTTCATGCTGAAATACCTAACGCGAACGTGCCTGAACTGTTTAGTGAATTTGCCCCTTAGTGATAATAAAGTCTGTTTCAAGTGACAACAGCAATAAGCACAGAATCATCCCAACTAATCCACTATTGTCATGTGCTATTGACAAGTTGAGCTGGAGTGATGAGCTTGCCGTGTGAAGAGCCTCCACGCTCCATGGGCTCCCCAGTGGCAAAAAAGAACAGAAAACAAACAAACGAGCAAAACGGCCAAAGCAGCGCGGCTGAAAGATTAATGTGTACGTCGGTATCTGTGTCTGCGTCTGTGGCAAGGGAGCTGTTAGCATTGTGTTGGGAGGCCGCCCGAGTGTCTGTTCAAACCGTGTGTGATAGGCATTCTCTAAAGAAAAGACAATTCAAGTACACCTTTTGCCTGAGATTGAATGCACACCCTGGGAGAAGAACAAACGCTTTGGGGCCAACTCACCGTAACACGCTTTGCTTTTAGCATCTTCCTGTGTCGTTCGGAGGGGGGAGAGATTACTTGTATCATGCCGAGTCAAAGTGTCCATCTCCTCCTTGAGTCTTTAGAGAGAGCGAGACGGGCCTCCGCTAATGCCCAGCCGCACTCACGGCAGAACTAGGTCATTTAACAATGGGCCCGAGCAGCGGTCGGCCCTCTTCCTCTGCATAATACATTAAGTCTAATGTGCTGCAACCATTCAGGAGGGCCCCCCAAAAGCTGTTATTTTATTCTGTAAATGCACACGGACATGACATTTAATATTGTCGCACCGGCGAAGAATGACAGGGGTTTATTGTGCATCAAGTGCGACATGATGCCAAGTTTAATATGAACAGAAAGCAACACGACAAAAGGGAAAACACGGCATGTTCCTCCGAGCATGAGCCTTGAATAAATGATAGACAGGGAGCTCAGGGCAGCGGAGACAGGGGCATGTACTGCAAAGATTAGAGAGCGCAAAAGAAAAGAAAAAAAAGCTGAACGTTTCACTAGAGGTCCCAGGCTGCATTGTGTGCTCAGGATCTTTCAGTGTGTTGTTTCCAAATCCTTTTTAGCAGAGTGTTCCACACTCTTATCGGTACAAGTCCCTGCAGATGAAGACAGTAAGAGACTACAGCTGTGATAAAAATGACTTGACATGGGCCTGCCAAATGCGCACGTTTGTGCGCCTTGCAGTACTGAATGGAATCTGTTTTTTTTTTTTTTTTTGGTTTGTTTGTTTCCATGTGTGTCTTCAACCATTCTTAGTATTGCTTCTATTAATTTAATTTTATAGTAGCTGCACCAATTTTTAACGTAGACAACATGGAGACATAAATGCAATTTTTCTATCAAACTTTTAAATACATAAGTAGGAAGTGATCCAGAAACGATGATTTGCGTGGCGGGCGAGGTGCATTGAGTCCCTCTTCAGGATCTCCATCTGCAGTAGCCTGGTGTCATTCAACCTTACCAGAAACATCCTTAACATGAGCACAGGGAAAGCAGTGAGTGCGTACATTGTTACCTTTAGTGGAAGCAGCACGGACGGAACATCGCGATCCGCCTCATAGAGGGAGGCGAAGCGGTTCTTTGTGAGGATCTCAAACACAAGAGTTTTTTTCCCTTCAATTCGTCAGCTGGTGAAGTTTTTTCCTCACCACTGTCACCACTGGCTTGCTTGAGGAGCTGAGCATCAATGGATTTGCTCTTCAATGTTTGTACTTTCAGCAGTGAAAATAATCCACACTTAACTGAACTAAACTGAACTTCAACTCTAAAATCTGGACTTTACTAGAACTATGTTAAGCTGCTTTGACACACACAATCTACATTGTAAAAGTGCTATAGAATCAAACATGAATTGAATGGAATATGGCTTGCACTATCTAAAAAGAAACTTTTCTTTTATGTTTTGCAGGAGAGGTCTCATTATGACAATCTGGGTCATCACTTGAGCAAACTTGGTGAAGATGGAAAGATTGGTCATAGAGTCATTGACCTCACCAGGCCAGAAGACTTTGAGGGTAAGTATCACTTTGTTTGTGTCACGCATGGTTGCTCACAAAATTCTGTTTCCTTCTTTACACCCTCGGAAAGCATTGCCATCTTAGCAAGCACACAATGTCATAAGACATTAATATTAGGTTAGATTTAGGTTGTGATGTCAAGTGACCAAAATTCAATGTCTAGCCAGCATCTAAGAACAAGTTTATTTCAACGTCCAATAACGATGTCAAATGATGTCGATGTTTGGTAGATTTTAAATTGTGTTGGAAAGTGACCAAAATACAATGTCGACCCGACTTCTTAAACCAATGTCATAGTGACGTCAAATACTGACATTTATTCGTCAGGTATGGCAACCAAAATCCAACGTCTGATAGACATCATAGTGGTAACATCCACACAACGTCAAGCAGTAATGTCATTAGACGTTGATTTTAGGTTGAACGCCAAACAATGACATCAGCCTGATGTTGGGTTCTGACGTCAACCTGATTTTCATTTCTAAACAAAATGCAACATTCCCACGACGTTGAGATAAAACATCAATCTGATGTTATGCTTATACTGGGATGTTTCTAAACATCACTCTCAATTTAAAAGTGACAAATTTGAGAATTCATTGCTTCATTATTTTGTCACATTTCCTGAAAAGTAGCAGATTTGGAAAGTTTCCATTTGACAGTGACATAATGCTACTTTCTCTTTGACCACAGTGAGAAATGAGGTCAGGTACAGTTCGATAAGGTGATCAGATAGACAGGATTCCACAATAGCTTGGCCAGTGTCAGGCTGATTGTATTCAAAGTTTTCCACAGCCAGTTCTTGATGACAAAGCATAGAAACAATGCTGGCCCTCTTCCATGTGTTGCCAAAGCTCTTGTTTGATGTGTTGGGTGTGGAGGTGTCAATGCTGATAGAACTTACACGGCAAGGCGTCAACTTCTTTTGTTACTGTGTTCATAAACAGGGTGCTTACACTGTATGCACCAATGATTTTCCCATGTAAAAAATCAAATAGTTTCCATAGAACTCTATAGCCAAGATATGCAAGTAAAAATAAAACATTTTAATGATAGGTGTTATCTTTTTTTATTGTTGTTTAAACAATAAGGCTTGAAAAAGAATTTCCCATTCACAATAGATCTGTTTCTTGTAAGATGATCAGCTTTGCATAGCTCTGTTTGTTTATGAGCTTTCTAAAGCATAAATTATTTATTTTGGCTGGGTAGAACTCAAATCTGTAAATAGAGGTTTAGGGATGCAGTTTTTCTGGTCTGGCAGGGTCTGCTCTGACCAGACTCGAGCAGATTCCCCGCCAAGAAGACTGTCCCACCCCATCTAAGATAAGTGAGAAAGCTGGGTCCTCCAACACGGTGGGAACACATCTCCTGTGGGCTCCGGAGCAAGGCTGAGGGCACCCAGTCACACTTCCTTTTTAATCCTAAGTGGAGGTGAAGGAATAGTCCCATCAGTTTATTCCCAGTACAGACAGGATTAGAAGGCCGCAGAGGTTTCTCTTCCCAGTGGACAGGCGCCACTGTGAGCGCTCAGAGCCATCCGCATCTCCATCTTCCCACAAACACATCGAGATGAAGGATGTGAACGGCATTTTATGATGATACGCCCCACATTAAATAGTCTCTTTTACAAGCAGAATGTGTTTACCCGTTGGGAAACATGAAGTGTTTACTTGTGTATTTGTGTGTTTAGAGCCTTTTTTTGAAACAAATTCCATTCCTCTCCCTGAACATTTGAGGAATGCAAGCGCTGTGTATGTGATACCTATGCGTTTACAAAAAGCAACCCCTCATCATTTTTATTCTGTTTATTTGCCTCTAGTCTTTGTTTTATTGTGCCAGTTTTGTTCACAAGCTTTGGGGCTTCGTCAATAAAGCCAGCTATTTTTCTAATGCACTTTAAATGATTTATCAGCTGAGTGGGAAACTACCATTTGAGAATTAAATTTCTTGTTACTTTAACAGGGCAAACAGACTCGTACAGTAACTGCCATCGAGAGCAGAGGAAAATTACTGAGTGGGTCTTCAACGGCGTTCTTCCGTATACGGAGGTCCTGCCTGCTGAAAAGATGCGTTATATTGGTGAAGGCTCGGGGTGTAAAACAGCTCTCTGTCACGGCTGCAACTCGTAGAAAGCTTTAGGTTGCTTGAATTAATATTTGCGAAGCATGCAGCAACCAAATTAACAGCTGCCAAAGCTCTAACGAGAAAGAGAGGCCGTTGGAAAATAACGGCGGGGTATGGAAATAGATAGAATTTCCTTCATTTCGCAAAAAGCCACGAGCCACATGCATCAGCTCACCACAAAGTCATTAGGTCTTTTTAAGCTCAGATGAAAAACATTAACTAATACCACAAAAGGCTTTAGTATGGCCCCTTTGTTCATTCACATGTGGCAGAGTATGAGTTTTGTTTGCCGAACGGGCTGGGTCGTGCGTGTGTTTAAACTGTCTCTGTCAGACGGGGGTCTTAGCAGAACAAAGGGTGTGTTGAGAGATTCCTGGGGCAGGAAGTCTAGGTAATATTGGCACACTTTTAAGACAATGCTGGCCGAAATAAACGCCAGCCAGGATTGATTAACTGCTTGACTCTGTAATCTCTGAGCTATGCTAATGCTGTAGTATTTATGCGTATGGTTAAATTGTGGTAAGGTTATCACTGAATTATTGTAGAGGAGCAATCTGAGGTTCACTGAAGTCATAGCAAAGGAAACAAAAGCTCAATCAGACATTTCTGTGTATTAGACGATCATGTTAGCATAATAAATCACATCATATATATGTTAATAATAAAATAACAGAATGTGTATAGTATATGTCAAAGGAGCATTTATTTGATCAAAAATAATATTGTCAAATATTTGTATAATTTTAAATAACCTTGATATATTTTAATAAATACTTTTTTGTGAAAACAAGCTAATTTTGTGATTAAAAATATTTGTATTATCTTATTATAATACATTTTTTTTAATCCTATTCCAGAATAATTCATATTATTATCACAGCTAAAGACAGTTGGGCTGCTTAATTTTTTTTCATGAAAACCTAATTATTTTTAGGACTTATGTCTCGAACATCATTTTTTGATGAAGTTCTTCAGATGATTTCTCTTTATCTCTCTTAAATAATAGTAATCATACCTTGAACTAGCTGTTAGTTGTCAGACATTTGACTGGTTGGTAGTAAATAAAAAATAAAGTGAAAAAATCATTTAATTACAATAACAGATTTTTAGATATGTCTGTAAAAGAATGTCATTTTTAAGTATGTCTTAATTTTTGCCAATGTTCCCACTGTCCGTCCTTTATCGCATTTTACTGTCTGTGTAGTCTGCATGCCAGGTCTCTTGGAAAAGGAATTTAGCATGGCCCTCTTTAAAACCTTGCAACATCCAGGGCGAGATGTATGAGAAACAATAGGTTAACGAAACGTGCGCTAGCATGTTGTGCTTTTGTCCATATAAACACTTGTGCACAGAGAGCAAAATTCCAAAAATCCAGCTGGGTGCAATCCAACAATTGGCATGTTAAAGTGGTGGGCTTATATCACGTGTAAGTTATAATGGTTTAATTAGCACAATATGAGTGCAGACATGAATGGGAGTGTGTAGTATTGTGTCATATCTGCCTGTGCGCGTTAGCAGAGACTCCCATTGTTAGTGCTGAATACCTTTGCGGAAAGGCGTCTCTTTCTTTATTGGATAATCCACAGAGGGCCTGGCAGGTTTGCGTGATTGTTGCTTGTTTCTCCGAGCGGATTCTTGTGTGACAGTCTGTGTGTGCCCTCAGAACAAAAGGCTGGCTGCAGCGAGAGCCTGAGAGGCTCAGCCTTTTGGCTCCGTTCCGCGTAGCATCGAGTCTGGGCCTGCTGCAGGCAGGTGTGCCGGGCCGCGGGGCCCCTTCGCTCACACACCTCCACGCGAGCGCTCTCTCTCTCTTTCTCTGTAATTCATACAGTCCCCCTCCGCTCTCCCTCCTGTTCACCGGGAGAGACAAATTAAATGGAGATTCTTGTATCGCTCTGTCATGTTGGGCACTGGGTCTCATAAATCACAATAAAGTCGATTAGAAGCCTCCTGCCGTCTCACCCCCCCCACCACCCTCTCACACCTCGGGGGGTCTCCCGTGGCATCCCGAAACATCTGCATTTATTTACACAATAACACACCTAACTAGGTGCTTCCTAAAAGAGCCGCACAGGGGGAGAAAACGTCAATTAATGCTAATTTGTAAATGTCAGAGGCATGTAAGCTTTCTTATTAAACAACAACAAGCAAGAGGGAAAAAAGCAGAGGGTTGTAAATTGCATGTTGTGGATGTGGGGTGACGTCGCGCGAGCCGACCTCGCTGCCAACTCTTTGGCTGCTTTTGATTAAGGCACATCATGATTGCAGTGGGGTGGGGGGGGTACAGACCACCCGTGTCTGCAAGCGGGGCTCTGTGCCAGGGGCCGCCGCTTGTCTCGTCCCGCAGAGCACCGCCACTCTCTCAGTCGTCGGCGCTCATTCCTGCGGTCTGCTCAAATGACTGAGAGCGCTGAGTCTGTGTCTGCTGACGCACTACAGCAACAACAGGGCATGAGATGATTATTACAACCAGCCTTGGTCCCTCTCGCCCTCTGGAAACAGAAAAAATGGATCCGATCTGCAATTTAAAAGTCCAGCTGCTGGTTTGCTGCATGTAAGCCGCTCACCTCTGTCTATATCTGCATGCATGCCAGTATATAAATTGCTGAATCAGTGTCAGTGGTGAAGTAATGGCACGGGGCGAATCGTAAATTAGAGCCGGCCATCCCCCCCTCTCCCTGAACAGACAGTGGCGGTCGTGTCTGGGCGAGGTAGCCGAGCGAGCGTTGGCAAGGTAATGAATGCCTTCATCTGGCCCCGGCAGTCAGCAGATTGCCCAGCGTTGATGGATACTGTCAGCCCTACGCCACACTACATTTCGTTGCACAATAAACATGGCTGTCAAAGGCAAACAAAGTGAAATCAATTTATCCTGCACGGTGAGCGCGTGCTAAATGAAATTAATGTACTGTGCGGGGAATGCCGTTGCCGTATAATCCGAATGGAAGGGGTCGGGACAAGGCATCTGCTTGCAGCACGTTTGGCGGTAAGAAGTTGTGTGGAGACGAGATCAGAGAGACCCTGACTGATGCACCATGACTATGTAGAGCTAGGCAGCCAGATAAACAGCAACACTGTCTGGATTATTATGATTGTTATACTTGACATGTGTACCCTAAATGGATATTTTGGGTCCTGGGCAAAGCCGTGCTGCCCAGCAGGGCCTGGAAGATAGAGCCTCCTGCTGGCTGCCTGAAACTAAGACTTTGTCTCTTTGAGCGCCAGAGAAGGTAACTCTCCAGCATTGCCTATTTCCTGCTCCTCCTTCTCTGAACACCGCACTGCCCTCAGAATCATCTTGTTGTCCTGGTGCTTTAACAGCCCCGCAGAGCCAAGATCCATTACTTAGCTGGAGATTTTATTTTGTTTATCAACACCAGTGATAATAGAAATCAAAAGCAGGTAGCGCGTGCCAAGACTTGAAGTTTCGGGGTCCTAATGAATACACATCACATGTGGATGATGAAATATTCATGGCTGATTCCAAGCCTTCTTATCCAGTTTTTGGATCATTAAAGATGTATCGTAGCATATGGGAAGGCTTTTTTTTTTTTGTTTTATTTTTCAAGCCTTGTTTATCAACATGTTTTTGTTTGTTGAAATATTCATACAGCTTTTATTTAATTCTTTCACATCTTACATATAAAAGGAAGCAAATGCGCATGCAAACAGAATCATTTTCACTCTGCTGTAAAGTTAAATACAGAAACTGGGGGACACACATGCTGATTGTGAATGGCCTGATTGAGAATTTGCACACCTTCAAGTCTGTTTATAACACTTGTGCCAGGCCTCAATCACTAACTGTATATATGTGTGAATGTGTAAAACCTCTGATCTTACTTTTTAATGCAGAAACTTTTTACTCTTATCATGGAAAGTTTAATCACTTGGTCTTCCCCTTGTCATACTCTGGATATTGACACATTTAGGCAATCTAGGCAATTTAGGCTTGAAAATGTGTTGTTTCAGGCACTCTCCCTTTATTTTACCTCTCTTAAACAAACACCCTCATGCCACATTTCTTATTCAGAGCATTACCGTTATTACTTACAGCAAGAGAAACATTACGACAGTCGGACCCAGAAATGCATGGACGCTTGACTGTACAAACGCTGCGACTCAGACAAAATATTTAAAAGGCATTATAGTCAGGGTCCTCCATGTCTGGTTTGAGCTAGTTTTCACTCATCAGGAGTTCTTTCGACCAACAATGCCTTCTTGTTCCACACTCCAAAACATGGGCTTCTCCCTTCCCATTTTGGGATGGGCAGTCTGGAGTGTGAGGTACGGCTTAAGGCCTCTCAGATCCCCAAACCCAGCTTTTCTGGTTCAGCTCCAGTCACACTGATGTGCTGATGGATGCTCTGCACTACTAAGTTGATTAACGGTTTGCACCCGCTCTCTCCTTCTTCTTGCTCTGGTGTTCCTAGGGTGTAGGGAACTGAATGGCTGTGCAGATAAACCACATCAGTATTATTGTTGGCCAACAGGAGGCGCCAGCACTACCGAGGCACGGGTCTACAGGGAACCCCGGGGAAGGAACAGCAACGAACCTCACATCAAACGGCCCATGAACGCCTTCATGGTCTGGGCCAAAGATGAGCGCCGCAAAATCCTTCAGGCCTTCCCAGACATGCACAACTCCAACATCAGCAAAATCTTGGGTAAGTCGAAGCCCTCAAATCAATCACAACCAGCAGCCATGGCTGTCCTTTCCGTTTTCGTTTGGGATGACGCCACGCTGCATAAGAATAAACTAAACTGGTGCCAAGGGAACTATTGTAGAGTGCTTGAGAAACTGTTGAAAATGTCTTTGCTTGTTTTGGATCACACTTGCCTAATAATCTTTTTAACAGTTCTACATACTGATATTAATTTCATTGGAGTGTCTAGTCAAAGAATGAATGTCAAAAGCTTCTATTCATTTTCAGAAATAATTATTAGCCCAAATAAATCTCAGCATTGTATAATTATAGTATTGCAGCATGTTCATCCCATGTGTTCAAAGCTTCCAAAATTGTCACAAAATAGGAATGGGAAATGTATTGGGAGTCAAAGTCACATCAAATTTGTTGATGTGCAACAAGGAATTTCAAATACATTTGCATCATCATAATTTAAATGTTTAAAAATGTATTATTGCCCAGCAAACAATTTTGTGTCTACGACATCTAAACGTAGACATCTTGGCAAAAACATGGGCCGTCAGTGAAAATTTAATAGACATCATAAACTAGACTAGTCATCAAATAGACAGATTAGAAAGACTTTATATGTGTAGTCATTCATTTCTGTTTATTTGATGACTAGTTTAGTTTTGGCCTATTTTTAGGCGTCTATTAAATTTACGCTGACAGCCCAAATTTAGCCTTGTTTTAGCCAAGACGATGGATGACTATTAGGCGCTGTTTACACTGCCAGTCTTTTTGCTCATATGTGACACAGATCGCATCTGTTCTACCACCGTGTAAACATGAAAAAAAAAAAAAACGCATGCATTCGGACATTCAGAGATCGGTTTCAGGCCTCCTTTATATGTGGAAATAAAGCAGATATAAATTGGATATGTGACAATGCGACTATCATGTAAACAGGCAGATCGGATTTATTGAGGCATTCCATTTTGTACGTCATTAATCTTGCGACAATATGGTATATGGTTGCGGTTTAATGACGTAGAAGAAAGAACGTGTGTGGAGACGCCAACGCAGTAAACAACAAGAGGGTTTAGTTAAAGCCCGTCACAACTTACTCCCACCATACCTGGGATATGAGAGCTAAAAGCAAGACAATTTCTTCCATCATGGCTAGTGTGGCGAGGATGCTAGAACCAACCTTGACGCATGCGCAACATCATAAATTGTATGGCAAGTGTAAATACATAAATCGGATATGGGTAGGCCCACACGAATCTGTGCGCACTGAAATCTGCAAATTTTTAGCCCATTTTTAAGTCTATGTAATTACTTGTGTGAATTTATATTTATTTAGTTTTTAAATTAATTTGACTAATATTATTGTGATATAATAATATTAATATTAAAATGTTTATATGATTTATATACAATAGTTTCTAAAGTAATATTATCAGTATTTAAATAGCTATATACTGTAGAAGATTTGCTTTGTTTACCAAATAAGCGGATCTACTTGCATTTGCATTATAAACATTAAATAAAAGTTAAAAATGTGTTATTTTTTATTTCATATATTAAGTTTTTAGTTATGATACTCCTAAAATCATTTCGCATAAATCTGCAGATTTTTTTTTACAAAATTCTCAGCAGAAATAGCAAAAAATTTAGATATGGGTCATAATTAAAAGAACGTGTAAACGAACAGGCAAAAAAATCTGACAACAATTCGGAATTGGGTGTCAAGACCTGACAGTGTAAACGTGACCTAAGACATCTTTTAAAAACAAAAAAATGCTTGCAGGTAGGTGTTTCTTTGCACAATTTTTAAATGTCTAAAGTATAATAAAATATATATTTTTAAATATACATATACATTTATAAAGACACTGCTTAAATCAGTAAAAATTAGAACAGTAGAAACACTGATGAGGTAAATGGAGGTTTTGTTTTTGCCTAACTGTTTTGGATCAAAACCAAAACGTACAAGACTAAAAATAACTGAATTGCTGCATTAACTGAGAGGGAGAATGTTAAGATGATTGACTGATATTCCAGCATTAAATATGCCGGACCTTGAATTGCACAAATTATGCAAATGGATATTGCCATGCCAGTTTTTCCCCTCCTGGCAATCAATAGACAAGCATCTCAGCATTACATAGCTAAACCTTTGCTGTGAATAAGATGTTCAGGCTATTACCACACCTGCCTAATCTTCTTTTGCAAGTAATTCCACACAATGCAATGCATCTCAAACAGACGAGCGCGCTTAAACTTGATGGTGTGCTGCCCGCGGGAGCAGCTCAATTAGATGGATTTAGTGGCTGTCACGTGGGCAGTGTTTGTCATGAAAAATGACAGGGCTAAATGGGTCTTGTCCCCCAGTCCAGAGAGTCAATAGATCACAGCAACTAAAAGTCCCGTCAGCCTGTACGTTCTGAAGGCTGGAAATATTTACTGTCCTGTTGTTTCCACTAATGCAGCAACGGTAACAGTTGCAATTTTCTCTCATTCACAAAAGCAAAGATGACTTTAGCATAATTCAGATAAATTGCTGCATTCAGACCTTAAATGATCAATCAGATTTGGCATTATCCATTGAACAAAGGATGCTGTGGTGATTTATAAACGATAATGGGTCTTTGGGGCATGATAATTAATGTGTCCAAGTGGACACTTCATACGGAAATACTAATATTAGAAAAGGCATACAGGGTGAAATGGTATTGGTGTGATGTCAGATTGCCTTATATTTTGGAATTGGGTAACAATTTATTTTGGAACAAATGGATTGTTGGGGAAGCAATGCATAGTCTGATGTCATTTGATCTGATAGAGTAACTCTTGTGACAGACAGATATAATGTGTAGTCTGAATGCAACTTTAAGCTCATTCTTTGTCTAAAAAACGAATAAATAATGTAATAATCATGTATAACTCCTAACTTCTCATCTGTGTTTAACAGGATCTCGCTGGAAGTCTATGACGAACCAGGAGAAACAACCGTATTACGAAGAGCAGGCACGGCTCAGCAAGATCCACCTGGAGAAATACCCCAACTACAAGTACAAACCCAGACCCAAGCGCACCTGCATCATCGACGGCAAGAAGTTGCGCATCAGCGAGTACAAGCAGATGATGAGGTCACGGAGACAAGAGATGAGGCAGTTCTTCACTGTGGGGTAGGTCCATGACAGAAAATCAAACCTTCAGAAACAATAGCAGGCGGGAAGCCAAGAAGTCCTGCCCTACGTTAAACCCCCCGTACACTGTTAATAAAGCCAGCTTAGAGCTTTCACAATAGGCAGGTAATGACTCCATGCTGTGTGCCAAGTCCTGGTCTAAAGCCAGTGACCCCCTAATCAGGTTGATTGGAGTAATTCAGCCACTTAGCTCATTTGTCACATTATATGGCCTTCGCACTTAATTTTAACATCCGCTTCAAAGAAGAGCGATCGCCGCCTTTTGTTGCCTACACGCTCCCTTTGTGATTATATGCTGCAGTAAATTTATTTTTCCCTCAGAGGAGGGGAATTGCACTGTCTGGCCCTGGGTTGAATCCATTGACAAAATAGTATTTTCTTTCAGCTGCTTGAAAGTAGTGGTTTATCATATTTAGACGGTAACAGAGGGCAGCGGGACTCACGTAGCCATTATTTTAGGATATTAGAGTAGAGTATGAATGTAGAGAGGGCTGCAGGGCAGATGTTTGGAGCACAACGCTATAATTTACTGCGTGTGGTGAGTGAAGAAAATGCCTGCTCCAGGTGTTTCCACTTCAACAGCAAGAAATACGAGCGCTGGAGTATCAATCAGCCTGTTAAAGATCAGGAGACTGTGTCTCTACTAACCAATTGGCTTTGTCGCCACGAAAGAAATGAGTGTCATTTTCACAATCGTTGTCGCTGATTGGGAATCATTTTTACACAGCTACTGGCTGGAACGAGCTTCGACCAGTGCTTAGTTTTGTACATTCTTTCCATTCTCCAATTCCCCAAGACCGTAATTGTCTTCCTTGAGAAGCGTTAAACTTGTCATCCGACTCTTAAAAGCTTTTAAGCGTCTCTGAGCTTTTCAAAAAGTAAAAAGGCACACTTGTTTATGCTTAAGTATAAATCTGTCCTTTTTTCACCTCTGTATCAGGCAGCAGCCACAGACGCAGATCCCCATCACCACCAGCGCAGGCGTTGTGTACCCGGGTGCCATAACCATGGCCACCACAACGCCATCCCCGCACATGACGTCAGACTGCTCCAGTGCCTCGGCCAGCCCTGAACCCACCATCCCCGTCATCCAGAGCACCTTCAACATGAAGATGGAACCGGGTACCATGGTGCCCAGCGACGCAGTGAACGGAGAGGACGAGATGGACATGTACGAGGACTTTGAGGACGAGCCCAAATCGGACTACAGCAGTGAGAATGACACACATGAGCCGGTCAGTGCCAACTGAGGCTAAACAGCAGGCGAAGAATATCCTTTTATTAGAGGAAAGACTGAAGAAGATGAAAAGAGAACACGGCGAACAAAAAAAAAACACGAAAAAAGAAAAACTTGTTTCTGATGATGTACGTTTTGGGAGCCAGCATGCAGATGTGGCTCCTGCAGATTTAACAGCTATTGGTCTTAAGTGTTTCTCCGAGTGTGAAACAATTTGATTGTGTTTTATTTTGGCTTTTTTTTTTATTGTTATTTTATTTTTTCATTTTCTTGTGTTTTGTTCATGGACAATTTAGGGTATTTCCTACAACGTTTTTGAATAATAGGACTTGACGATTGAAACATTTCATATGAATGCATAACTCACAGTCTTACTTAAATTCATATGGATTTACACATGTATTAGAATTTTTCGTTTGAAGCGTACATTACTGTTTTTGATGGGGTTCTATATCTCACTCAGGTATGCTGTACCAGCCAACAGCGTGTGAATGTTTTGAATCAGAACTATTTAAAATGAAAAAGACAACGACACGTCATTTGACATTTCATAATACGATAAAACTGAAGAAGTCCTTACATTTGCTGAACCATAGAGGGAACGCCTAAAACTCCCCATTATTGTTATTATTGTTGTTATTGTTGCTGTTATTATTATTTTATTATTATTATTATTATTATTTACATTTAAATGTCCAGATGTGCCAAACATATCATAAGCTTCTTCCAGCTCTTAAATCTTAATTTGAAAGTCTTAAGGGAGAGACTGCATGAGTCTTAGACAATCCTTGCAATCTTATCTACAAAGTCCACTTTTTTCCCCCCTTCCTAGCACGTTCGAATGCTCAGGAACTAAGAGTGTCATAGTTTTCTAGGAGGTTTGATGCAGTGATCGCCCGACCACCATCCTCGGTCTTACCCGCTCGCTTCTTAATCACAGTGATTGTAATCAGGCCAGAATGCCAAGGGGCCAAATGGCATCCAATCTGCAGAATTGGACAGGCAGCAAAAGGCAGCTTTGGTGTATTACAATCACAAATTGCTGTTGTACCGTATGTACGTTCTGCTAAAGCCTTTAGTCCTGTTTTACAGGGCCAAAAGTTTAAAGTCTTTTATTCACACTCAAGTCTTGTAGACATTGTAATCTTAACTGACAGAAAATAGTCTTAAATGTGTTTATCTTTAAGTCTTAACTTTACATTTTGCAATGGGTTAAGGAGAAAACCCCCTAAACTAATAACGGCACTTATTTTTCAAATTGACTGCTTAAGGATACTTAAATTGGAGGTACTTTGGTTTTATTTACATGCATATTCTGAAATGAATAGATTTGAAAACGCACAAAGACAGACTTGCCATTTTTCAAATCGTCGGATTGGATATTTTTCAGCACTTGGAAAAAACGAAATGACAAATCATAACAAGAAAAAAAATCCACACCATTTGCTCCTTTGTATTCAGATAGGCAGTCCTGCAGCTCTACTAAATTATCCAGCCGTTCAGAATCTCAGGCTGTTTTGATGCGGAAGGACAGCCAAAAAGCAGCCAGCGGTCAAGGCCTCGTGTTTTAGGCTTTGGCCCTACCGAAAGCTCCTACAGAGTGCGAGTGCCATTCACCTCCACTCACCTGACCTCTGCCCAGCCTCAAGGGGCTGCCATCTGGCTCCCGGCATCGGCCCGTGCCCAGGAGAAAGGTAGCGAACAATGGAGTCGAGGCCCATGTGGTTTATTGTGGCCTCTCTCCATCAAAGCGCTCGCGAAAGGCCGCGGCCAGAAGCAGCCACGAGGTGCTAGCGAGCAGATGGAACAAGTAGATCAAGCTGTGGGGGATTATTAAAATGACTGACGAGTCGGTATCATCTGAAATACGCCATTATTAATGCATGAGTCCCGCTATTTTGCCTTTGCCCTTGAACCTGTCTGTTTCATGGCTAACCCAGAGATTAGAAAAGACAGGATATGTCAGAGCGAGGCCGCTGGTCACTGCATTACCTACCTCCAAAGGTCTAAAAGGTACCGATGGCTATTTAGCGCTTACTTCTCCCAGCATTTGACTCTATTCAGGGCCCCTTTTTGAAAAGCATTTACTTCATCTGTGGAAGTTTCGAGCACTTCTTTAGAAGCTTGTATTTGTACCTTTTACTTCATTGGTTTTGTTTTAGTTTGTTGTGATTTATTTTTATTTTTTACATAAGGTACAATACTTGGCTGGGTGTCCCTTGGCATCTGTTCTTGGCATTTTATTTTATTTTTTTGTTTCCCTGCTTACAAGCCAACGTTTATTGTTTAAAGCTGTTATATCTGTTTGCTGGTGGATTGGTTGATTTGTACGTGATTTGTACATATTTCCTTGACCATGCCAAGCCAGTTCTGTAGGCTGGTAGCAGACAAAAGGACTGTTGTTGGGACTGAAACTTGATTGCGCTTGTATAGATTAAAAAACAAAAGAAAAAGGAAAAAAAAAGAGACAATTTCAATCTCACATGGAGACAATGATTCAAAAGTGTTACAAGCACTGGATATAAATGGTATTTTTATCAATTCTGACTAATGTGAAGCCGTTGTGCGAGACAAAAAAAAGAAAAAAAAAGAAAACCTTCATGAACAAGTCACCTGTTTGGACTCATGTGAGCGTGCCTCACAGTTGCCAGATTTGAGTCATTTTTCTCTTGACATATTTTGTTTATTTATGCAAAGACACGTGATGAATGAACACTTTGTTTAAGCTCCAGTGCTGCCTAGGGGAGAAAGAGCAGTAAATACTCGACGGAGAGGCTCGTGTAGCGACTGGCCAACTGAGACACACCGGACTTCAGTAGCACATTTTAATGGTCATGTATGTTTGTGTTGTATATTGTATTTGAAGCTCTCTAGTGCATATAGACATTTTATTGTATTTATTAGCCAGCATTGGCTCTAAAAGTGTCAGTAGAACAGAATTAAAGGACAATCAGAGAACAAGAATAAAAAGTGAAATTTCAAAATGGATTGGAGCTCAAAACAAAGTTTCTTTTCTTTTTATTTTTTTTAAATCTCCATCTCATTACAGATCTCTTCATTGTAAATATAACATAGGAAAATAGAATTCTATTTTTGTTCACGGATACTTGCTGAAGTATAAATTATGTATTTGACTTTTTTATGTTGTTTTCTTTGTGTGTATGATTTTTTTTTTTTGAGAAAGTCACAAGAATGAAATCACAAACTGACAATTCACTGTACCTCATGTAGTTGCTGAATTCAACTACAGTGCTCAGCATATATAAGCACACCCCTTACAAATCTAACTTCTATTTTTAATAGGAAGCTATACAATGTTATATTTGTGCATATACATTAGATTAGTCAGTACTGAAGCCAAATCTGGAGCTTATCTAACAAAATAACTTATGATAACGATCCAAAAACTACTACACCCAAATTTATGTAATAGAAAAATATTAAATACAAAATTAAAAAAGAGGAAAAATCAAGAGAAGCAAAAAAAAAGTAAAAGAATTTGTTGAAATTTTGAATTTAATTGTATTATCTCCTGATTTCTAAATACGTTTGGTGACTAAAATATTACTTTGATAAATATATTTGTTTAATAAATCTGTTTTGTTTAAATGCACAAAAATACATTGCCTATATTCACTGAGAAATGGATAAAAATATTCGTTTTCAAAACGGGGTGTACTTAATTACGCTGAGCACTGTACCTCCCTGTTGACTGAGTAGTATTGGAGACAAAGCTGATACACACGTCTGTGTGTTTCATCGATGAACCTCGCACTCCATGCTGAATTAACCAGCCATTTGCTATGTTGTTAATGCACTCTGTAGCAAAGGACAAATCTTGAAATGCGTGATTTGTTTTCCTGTTTTTCTTTTTTCACAATTTGTTTTCTAAATGCTGAGGTACTTGCTGAAGTTATAAGATAATTGGTGCCAAATTTGAACGAGAGAACATGTTATTTTGGTGTTTCTTACAGTACAGCATCATCTAATGAAAAAAAAGGTATGTGAGTTCTCTGTGATCCATTGGGGATGTGCAAATATTTATGAGTTTTTGTTTGTGCTGCACAACGCAGACCCACTCTGTGCATTTGAGGTTTTCATACAGTATTTCGCTTCATAGTGTTTAATAGACATTTCCCATCCAGTCAACAGCAAGTCTAAATGCCATTTCTTTTATAATACATAACTGTCACTGCCATTTAATGCAAATAACTGAGGACAAAGCTTGGGTGTTTCTACTTATCTTACTGTAATGCTTTTTATTTTGGTATGGACTTTTGTGATGTATATTGTGGGATAGTTTTTGTTAATTTAATCAGCACAATTCACTGACATGCTGGACTGACATGCTAGCTGCTGTTCAGAAGAGTAAAATGTTGCTGTCAGGGCTGTTGTCAATGGTACTTTGCTTTTAGATTTCTGTAGTCTCTCAAGCAACACTGTGTGTGCGTCTCTGTCGCTAGCAGCCTAATAACACTTTCATTTTGTCTTTGTTTGGGTGTATGTGAGTGTGTGTGTGAGTGTGAGACCGGTTTCTCAGCAGGTACATAGATTCATGGCAGGTATTATTGTGTGGGCGATATTAGAGATATAGAATAGTATCTGTTGCTGCTTTTGGAAAAAACAAAGTTTTAATTCTAAAAAATGTAAATAGTTTTATCATAATATCTTGTACAGTCCAGTGTA
The DNA here is from genome assembly GCF_052040795.2 of Danio rerio. Classification (NCBI taxonomy): domain Eukaryota; kingdom Metazoa; phylum Chordata; class Actinopteri; order Cypriniformes; family Danionidae; genus Danio; species Danio rerio. The sequence goes on from NC_141027.1 coordinate 27,519,267, forward strand.
AAGTTTTTAATTGACTTCAAAAGGTTGCCATCACATTTGTGTTCACATTCTTCTTTATACAGTACAAAAGACAGCTATTTGCTAAGGATTTTATTGTTTAAAAAAAAATGAAAAAGGTACTAAAAAAATGTTTTTTTTTTGTTTGTTTGCTTGGCTTTAGTATGTAAACCAGCAAGTCATTGGTTTCCATGTGCAGTATTGACGTGAGGTAAACTAATTAATTCTACAGTTGTATGTCCAGAGACCAGTTTTCTCTGTAATGGTAGTATTAATATATCAAATAAATTAAACCAGATGAGTGACACATTTTGGTGTGTTTAGACACCTTAGTGAATTGTACAGATATCTAGGTTGTTCTCCCCACAAGCAGCGTTTGGCATATTGTAATGTAACACCATTTCTAGTTTATTCCCAATTCACTGATGTACGACGGCAGATTGGGGTGTTCCTGTCTGTTTGCTTATTTACCTCAAGAGTTCCTCTTTTTCCATAAAAGATAGAGTACACACACATATGGCAAAATCGTCTCACCATCACTCCATCTTTTGTACTGCTGTTGACACTTACAAATTAAAGAGACATTTTGTTTTATTTTTTGTGTGTTGTTGTTTTTTTCCTGTGGTAACTGGTGCTCATACATATTCATAATATATTTATCCTGAATTATGAATTAAGTGGAATTAATTTGACAATGTGAGTTTGACATATTAAGTGAATTCACTTCATATACCCTGAGCATAATACCATGAGCTGCAGTAGAAATGGGACTGAAGAGACTTCAAACATTTACATAGTTTAGTCTGTTTGTTAGCAAATAAGTAAACTCGACACATGCAAACAATTTACATATTTGGCAGCCTTGTTACCAGCTGCCTTTTTTAACACATTCCACGGACAGGTTGCAGATACAAGGACAACAAAACTAATGTAATATTACTTTTGTCTGACCTCATTTTTATAGTTAATTTCTACACAGGTTAAATACACCAACTACAAATATTTTTACAAGTATAATGAATTCGCCTACAGCTCTCACACCTGCACCAGTTACAGCATTAGCTATAGCTAAAGTCTCTGCAAATTATATATACATATACATAATGTGAGCCTATTTTTTAGTTAAATACATTCTTACCCGTGTGTAGTCAAATTAAACATGATGTCTATTGCACATCGATGATATTTGCCGCAAAAAAAGACTGCTCCATAGACTGCTCATTTCTCTACTGTACATAATACACGTGATCGCGTTGCCTACATGATTACATCACGCCAAAGCACGTGACCTGTGAGCGCGGGAGAAACACGTCGGATCAAAATGTCGGCTTTCAGCGGCCTGTGCAGGTGGGTCACGCAACACGCCAATGTAGTTTTTAATATAAGCTAAATGATGTTTGAGCGTTTATTAGATGTTGTGTTGTGTTATCAAGGTAGCGTGAGCAGCCGTCACGTTTTTAAAGGGACAGTCCTGTTTATGTGTTTGACCGGTGTTACGGTTTAACTGGTGACCGTGTTAACTGGTGTCCCTTTCCAGATGTAAGCTATTTACGTTTGCAGATTGGCAGATTCGTCACTTTTTCACAGCAACAAAACATGTCCATACCAAATAAAGATTCTTATTACTTGGTGTCAGTGTCATTGTGTGCATTATTGATTTTAATATCTGTGTAGCAGAACAGTAAATAACCAAAGTAAATTAAAAAAAAAATTAGAATTGACATGTCTTTAACAGGATTCGAACCCGTGTAGTGAAAAGGTTTAGCACACGTATTAGTCAACTTATCTAACTGAGCTACTCAGAACTGCAAACGAAGCGGTCTGTTTTAATATCTTTGTCAATTAAAACATGCCTTGCTGTGGTTGTGGACCCGTGTTAACATGTTTCCATCGATGTTAACATGTTTACATGTTGTTTAGTTACATGTACTCGCGTTAACGTGTTTCTACAAACTCTCCCGCTGATAGAATAGCTCTCTGTGACTAAACGATGCTTCATCAGTTGCTCAAACCATGTTTTTTCTTAGTTCTAGACTCATGTCTACCTGTGCCTTTGGAGTCGTGTTAACTCGTGACCCATGCTCATACATGTAATGTAAATAAAGATTTTATCCAAAAAAGGAATACAATGACGATATTATTATGCAACGTATTATGTCTAATATATATAATATTTATTTCATATATAATATTATGCAACACAATATTAGAATATTATGCAATCAGAATATAATAGTCCCATTGACTCGTGTTAGTCTGTGTCTACAAAGTTAAACGAGCTGATATTTTCTCAGAATAGCTCTAAATGACTACGATGTTCCGCTAAATAAGCATACGTTATAAATCGCAGTCCCCCCCCCCCCCCCCCCCCCCATTTTATTTTAAAGAGAATTAAAAAAATCAGGCTACATAAACAAAACTCGTATGTGGATTCGAACCTACTAACAAAAGAGAAGCATGAATGGAACATAAGTGCTATCTAATTGAGCTATCAAGCTGTGTTGAAACGTAAGGCTTAGCAGCTTTTAGTAATTTTATCGCATGTAGCCAAATCATGTTCATAAGTACCTTGATACAGATGTGACCAAGATCATACATTGAAATGTTGCGATTTTCAATTAATATTGTGTTGCATAATATTATATATGAAATAAATATTATATATATATTAGACATAATACGTTGCATAATAATATCGTCATTGTATTCCTTTTTTGGATAAAATCTTTATTTACGTTACATGTATGAGCATGGGTCACGAGTTAACACGACTCCAAAGGCACAGGTAGACATGAGTCTAGAACTAAGAAAAAACATGGTTTGAGCAACTGATGAAGCATCGTTTAGTCACAGAGAGCTATTCTATCAGCGGGAGAGTTTGTAGAAACACGTTAACGCGAGTACATGTAACTAAACAACATGTAAACATGTTAACATCGATGGAAACATGTTAACACGGGTCCACAACCACAGCAAGGCATGTTTTAATTGACAAAGATATTAAAACAGACCGCTTCGTTTGGAGTTCTGAGTAGCTCAGTTAGATAAGTTGACTGATACGTGTGCCAAACCTTTTCACTACACGGGTTCGAATCCTGTTAAAGACATGTCAATTCTAATTATTTTTTTTATTTACTTTGGTTATATACTGTTCTGCTACACAGATATTAAAATCAATAATGCACACAATGACACTGACACCAAGTAATAAGAATCTTTATTTGGTATGGACATGTTTTGTTGTGGTGAAAAAGTGACGAATCTGCCAATCTGCAAACGTGAATAGCTTACATCTGGAAAGGGACACCAGTTAACACGGTCACCAGTTAAACCGTAACACCGTCACTGGTGTTGTCTTTAAAGATTCCCCTTTTCCAAAACTTTTAGAAAACACCACAAACACAAACAAATGTGCAGGACTATCATTGGTAGCTACAGCAATTATAGGTCTTTACCTATAATTGAAATGAAGGTGGTACAATCCTGATTATGTTTTCCCAGTTGAAGCAATTACATTTAAACTGGCCTTTAAATCGAATAATAGCAAAGACAGACTGTTAGAATCCGCTGTATTAAATTATATTGTTTTTGTGGATAGGGGAAGGGTGAATGTTCACAGATATGGAGATTTGATAGCTTGATTCAATTTCTTTATAGCTATTATTTTGAAAACTGTTTGCTAATTTATTTGCAGCTTTTTGTAATGTATTCTATTTATTCTATCTTTTGCAAATAATAAGAATAAAAACAAATTGCTGACTGTTTCAACTGTTGGGGTGTTGATAATCCCTTATTTTCACATCCCAATGTTGACGGGTATGTTAGTGTGTAGCCAGACATGGAAAGTAACAAAGTACCAATACTTTGTTTCTGTACTTAAGTAGATTTTTCTAAAATCAGTACTTAACTAGTTTTTGACAATTAATTATTATTTTTTTTACTTTTACCCATTTTTTTCCTACAAATAACTGTACTTTTTACCCCTACATTTTTAAACCAGACTTGTTACTTTTCTTTTTCATGTGTTTGAAGGCGATCTTTTAATTTTTGTCATTACGAAAGTTGAACGTCTTTTTAATTTAGTCACTTAATTTTTTTCATTGCCCGCATTCACACAAATACGCAGCTTATTCAAGCCATGTTGATCATGCATCGTATGCAGGCTAGTTTTAAATGGCTAACGCAAGGGCTATTTTAGGATTTAAATTTTTATATATATATATATATATATATATATATATATATATATATATATAATTATTAGATTTATAAGTAGTAATTCAATAGTAATTCACTTAAAAATGTTTAATATGGTAGGGTTGTATACTTGTATTCCACTGTTTTACAGGCACAGCCATTTGAGTTCGGAGTAAATCAAAAAGCCTCAACCCACCTGTTTACTGTAGTAAAAACCACTTTCTATTTTCAAGTGCATTTTTTGTTTTTATGTATAAAATAAGAAAACTGCCACTTTTTCTAATTAAATGGCATACATATATATTTTAAACTTACAGGCTAATTCACATATTTCATTATCTGAATGATACTAATAAATAAGTACTTATTTTAATACTAGACAACAATTGATCTTTCTATTTCTGTCAGTGACAGTTAAAACGAGTACATTTCCTAAGTGGTTCTGTCTCTGTGTTTAATCCTTTCTGTGCAAGACTGTATGGTATAGTTAATGCCACACAAACTGTAAAGTGTTTTATTTTTGTAGTTCATTTTAAAATAAAAATAGCGAAATGTTACATTTTTAGCTGAAGGAAACAGCTGTGCTGATGAGGTGAACGCCGAGAAAACCCCACTTCTCTTCCATGACATTGGGATACAGGAGATATAAGGCTATCTATATCAAACGACTGCAAATAAGCAGATATTATATCGATAATTTATCAATAAACATGATTGATGCTGCACTTTTTACACCAGGTAATATGATGTGTTTTAGTTGATCAAACATATTCCCATTTAAAGTTTAGTTTTTTCCACTTCTAGGCTGCAGTACCATACAGGCCTTCTATAATCTTTTAATCTAATACTGGAAAAAAAAAAAAAAAAACTTTAACCATTTTTTAAGTGTACAATCTTTAAACTTTAACAATCATGTGCTTTTTCTATAATTAGTTCTAAAACAATTAAATACTTTATGAATACTGCATGAACTGATATTTTATTTCCCTTTTCAATTAGTACCTTATTCCCAATAAATAATTAATATTATTGTACTGTTTTAAAATGTATACTATGGTGGCCGAAAGAACTTAATGCTCTGCAGTTTAAGAAAACACATGCAATTACAAAAAAACACCAGCAAATAAAGAAACGATCTTCATCTATTTGACAGCACACGTTGCTAATTAGTCACAACACAAACAACTGAAGAAACGTGCAGCAAATTGGTCTCAACACAAACAACTGAAGAAATATGCTGCAAATCGGTCACAACACTTGCAAATATTCTTATAACACAACGGAAATGTTTCTAGGGAACCCAAAACCATGACTGACCCTGCTGAGATATGGTTATTATTATAATGCCGACTCTGGTCATGACACTGTGGCTGTTGCTCAGTGAAGAGGTGAGTTGTTTTTCGTTTATTTTAATATCCTGATTTCACGACATAATAACATCTATATCTCAACAAGGTCTGTCATGTTTTTTAGGTCCCCTTGAAACATTTTTGTTGTGAAACGTGGATATTTGCAAGTGTTATGATCGTTTTGCTTCGCGTTTCTTCAGTTGTTTGTGTTGTAAACAATTTGCAACACGTGTGCTGTCAAATCGATGAAGATCTTCTTTTTATTTGCACTTGATTTGTGTAATTGTATGTGCTTTCTTAAATTGCAGCACGTTAAGCTCTCTCAGGCCACCGTAATATACGCTGTTGTCATAATTTAAATTAGAATTTAAAAACAAATATTTTAGAATGGGCGGCAAGGTGGATTAGTGGTTAGCACTGTCGTCTCATAGAAAAAAGGTTACTGGTTTGAGTTTCGGGTGGTGTGGAGTTCACATGTTCTTCTTGTGTTAACATGGGTTTACTCTAGGTGCTCCGGTTTCCCCCAAAGACATGTGGTATAGGTGAAATGGATTAAATAAATTGGCTGTAGTGTATGAGTGCATGTGTATGGGTGTTTCCCAGTATTGGGTTGTGACTGAATGGCATCTGCTGCATAAAACACATGCCAGAATATTTCACATTCCCTGATAAATAAGAGACTAAGCTGAAGGTAGGGCTGGGTGATTTTCTTTCGATTAATTCGAATTTACGTTTTGACGACGATTTATTTTTATATTAAATCGAGAAATCGCATTTATTGATTTTTTAAAAATATTTGATACATTATAATGGCACCAATGCACTTTCCCTCTCTGTGAGGAAGCAGGTCGCACACCAGAAGCGCCGCTCGGTGACGCGCCGTGCAGCACCACGCAGCGCCATGGATTTTAGAATTCTAAACAGGTTTCTATACACACACTGGCGCCGCCCAGCCACGATTCAGGACGCAATTCATATTTCAGCCGCACCACAGAGCTCCATCTGATTAGTTTCATGTTAAATATCATGCGAATGTGCGCGTCTGGTGTGTGATACTTTAAACTGTCATGTGCACGCTGTGTCGCGGCGCTTTTGGTGTGCGACCTGCTTGACTGTCTGTTAAAGCGTGAAGTCATGTAGGATTTTACTTGTTGCATTAGTCTGGATTGTCAAGACATATTCCCTCATCAAGTCGATAAACTCGATCTCAACATGTATAAAGTACGTAAAAGCCTGCCATGTGAAAAACCGCGCCGATTTTAGTTTGAACCACGCTGATGTTTTGGTTTGAACACGAGCAGAGGTGAGCAACAGCTGTAGCAATGAAAATGAAAGTACCCGCCCCATAACGTCATTTAGCAGACCTAGTTGAAAACCAGACAGATCAGGCAACATAATACAGAGAGTGGTGCAAAGCACATGAAATGATCGGTATTTAAAAGGGGGAAAAAGAAAAATAAATTAAATATATTATTTTATATTAGACACAGATCTGGTGCTTGTATTTGCTCCTGCTATACGTCCACAACTTCACACATTGAGTTGAATTAGGCTTTACAGTTTCCATGTTTTGTCCTTTTCTTCCACGGTATCTTTTTAAGAAAAAGGCAGCAGCATTACAACCTGTCATTTAATTGAAAGACAAAGTCAAAGCCGAGCTGAAAGCCAATCTTTCCTAGTCTCAGCAAAACTTGCAAAAAATACCTCTGTATTTCTGCAACTGCAATATTTACACAAATATTTTTTATTCAAATCTTCTGCAATGATATTTAACTCGTGAATTTGTTTTACATTTCTTTACACCTTGTTGACCAATTTATGTATGGTATGGCCATTAAAAAAACAATGTTCCTTAACCAGATGTTTTTTTTACGTTACGTATAAAGAGAATGTTACTTCAGTCATGTTGTTGTAATATTTTAAGTTGAGTAGTTACACAATAAAAAAAAAATCTAAATCGTGAATCGGTCAACCTTTATAAAAAAAATCTAGATTTTTTTTTTGCCATGTCGCCCATCCCTAACTGAAGGTAAAAAAAAAAAAATTTTTAGAACATCAAAATAATTTATTCTGGGTCATTTATGACTGAAATGATAATAAAACTAATCAGGAATATATCACTTGAAAAAAAAAACAGCATTATTCACTATATCCATGAAATAAAATGAAATATATTATAAAATACTCTGAAAAAAAAAAAAAAAAACCCTGAAAACATGGGATATTCCTGAGAGCTTTGAAGATATTGGAGCAGCTTTAGCCTAATGCCAAATAGTAAAATACATTGAGTATTTATCATAGGGAGTATTTATCATAGCAAAGAAAATTTTGTATAAAAAGTTTAAGTTTTAATTAAAGATGTTTAATTTTTGTAAAGATATTGGCCTACAGAATATTTTTAGGGTAGGCATGGATGGCAGTTATTTTTAATGTGAAAGCAGCAAAACTTTATGCTGAATGCTGTGAGTTTGTGTCAGGATGATGATATTCAAGTCAGATTTTTGAGCAGTTTTCTTTGGCAATATTGCAGTGTTATGCTGCTTGGCTACTTTCCTGCTGAGAATTAGCAACAATGTTTACATTAAAATCAGAAATATAAGTTAATTTGTATAAACATCAATATAATATGAGGTCTCGTTACCAGCATGAAAATAAAACGGGAAGTGTAAATGCATACTTTTTACGTGCATACTTTTTTGAGGCTGTACTTCTATAGTTTTACTTGAGTATAAAAGTGTAGTCACTCAATACTTCAACTTTAACAAGTAGTTTTAACATGAGTATCTGTACTTTTACTTGAGTAAAAGATGTGTGCACTTTTGCCATCTCTGTGTGTAGCACAGTGATTATTACTGATGAAATGATACCATAAATCTAAACCTGCCAGTAGGTGTCAACATTGACATTGACTCATTAAGTCTCAGTGCCCAGCTCCTCATCTCCTAATAACACCAGCTCTGCTGCATTGTTTGACAAAGTACAAAGTTGCAGTAAGATGTCTAAAATATTTATTTAAATCAATTGGGAAGACTGCAATCCAGACCACTAATAAATTTTAAAATATCCAAATAGATTTTTATCCACTGTTGTTTTCATCATACCGTAACAATCTGTCATGGGATATTAAAGATGGTTATTTCAAATATTTTATTATAAGACTATTGAGTCTAGCAGTAAGTTCACCTCGTAAGCATTCCATCAACATCCGGTGGTGGCAGTAATTCTTGTGGCTCAGAGTTGTTGTGAGTGTTCAGGTCGAGCGATTTGAGGTATTAGCAGGAAGTTTAAGCTAATATGTGAGCTGATTTATTTGTCAGAGTATCTTGAAAGGGCCAACATATCTTGGACTGAACTTCGTGCTCAGCAGACGTGGTTTAAGATCTTTCATAGACAGCCAGACCCTTTGTCCAACTTAGTAGGGCTGGTGTGGGCATCGTCATCGGTTGGCTTGGATCTCTTGATTTCAAATGGCTTGCTGCAACCTGACATCATACCTGCTAACATTTGACTCGTAACTGTACTGTGATGTTAGTAACTGTACTATGGACTGGGTTTTGGGCAGCCACTGCGATCAGACACTTTACCAAAGTTGGCAACTCGGGGGTGTTACAGACTGTACCAAAAAGCTGAGGACTGGGGTGGGATGAAATTTCGGGAGTTTTCCGGGAGAAATAACAAAACAAGAGGGTGACGGGAGATGGATCTGAAATACTGGAGACTCCTGGGAAAAATGTGTTGTGTTGGCAGGTATGCCTGACATGAGCACTGCCTCACACCCTCCCACTCTTCCGGATCCAGTCATTGACTGCTGGGATGGAGGAAGGTTCACCTGACCACAGAATGGGTGGAGTTTGAAATCTTAGGACACATTGGAAGAGGGTCCTGTATTTGAATGAATGAATGAATGAATGAATGAGTGAGTTTTGGAAATATTCAGCCCAGTGGAGAAATTTAACTCTGCTTTTGTTCTCTGCAACAGTAAGTAAAGAGACACCTGCCAATGTCTTAAGTCTGTCCATTTGCACATTCCACTGGGTAATAATATCCAGACGTAAGCTTTACATTGATGACAAGGTCCTTGCAGAAAGCCTGACGCACCATCATCTGGAAGACTCTAAATACATGGTAAAACAAGGCATGGGCTGTCTAAAGCAGTGCGGAGCCATTTCATGGGTACTAAAAAGCAAGCTTTGGAGATCTGTGATAAAGTTCATGGACAGGTGAGACCATGAGACAGAGCATCAGCCTTACTTTTTTTCGTGGACTGAATGTGCGTGACTGAATTGGAACCTGGAGGAAAACACAATTTGGAACCTGGTTGACCTAGCAAAGTAGGTGTTCTTCACTAACAAGTGTGGGAGAGGATGGGGAGCAGGATGAATGTCTTCCTCTATCTGGCGAACTTGTCCCCAGCAGTGTTAGATGTTCATCCTCTGTCTCCTCTTTACCACAAAAGCCTCCTCCCCTGACCTGTTGTAACACATCAAAGAATCATGGTCTCTGACGTTGGCGTTGTCTATGTGGATTGGCAGGTTGCGTGGCAAAGGGCAGCAATCTTTTTTTAGTCACTGCCTTTAATGTCCTAACAGCATTGGAACTGGTAAATCTTTAAGAATCCCCACCCTTATTGGCCAGGTCTCAGTTGCCATTGTGATGTTCATCCTGTGAGCAGGCACATAGCTTGCCATGATTTTGAAGTCATCCGGGGGCTTAGTACTCTTTAGTGCACCAGAGTCTCCTCTTCCTGAGTCCAGCAGTGCATGGTGGCTCTAGCTGTTAATCTCTACATTCACCACAGGTGACTTCCCGACTAGAGAAGATGGTGGATCTGTTGGCATGGGTTTGTCAAGGGGGATTTACAGGGCTGGCCTGACTACTGGTCGCTGCGTGCCCTCTAGCACACGTCACACCTCTTTTAGGGAATGGCTTAAGGGAGATACCTGTCGAACTTTAGCAATGTGAGGTGACAGTGCTAACCACTAAGCCACTGTGCTGCTTTAACCTACATCATTTGTGTTTTTTATTTATCATCAATAAAAGGAGGCTTAGGGACGAATTTATGTTGCTTCAAGAGTGGATTCACCTGCTTGCGTGTTTGCTCTATATCAGAAATGACATTGTGATGCACCGGTTGATGGATAAATACAAAACATCTAAAACAAGACAAAGCTATAATGCATCTGTGAAATTATAAGAGACAGTAAAGAATAATTTGTTGCTTATCCTCAGATTCCTCAGGTAGTTAAATGGGAATTTTATCACATCACAACTCACCTGCTGTCTGCGCTGTTAAACCAACATAAGATTATTTTTAATATTTGTCTTGTTAATCACCAATATCACTCTACCACCTGTTTGTTGTACCACAGAGTTCCTGTCAATCTGCCAGTGAATGGTAAGTAACTTCCCTTAGCTTAAAGGTAGAGTAGGATCAGAAGCTTTGTTTAAAAAGTTTTCTAACTTGTAATCATATTGTTGTTGCATTATAATAATTGACAGTGCACAATATGCAAATGATTAAAAAGGTTTGTACACATGATGGGTTCATTTCTGAGACATTCCGCTGACTGGAAACGTTGTCATATTTTGTTTAGCTGAAAAGAACACCAGTAATGTTTTAATGCACATTCTCTTGGAGACTGATTTGTCCTAGTGTTCCAGTGTTTCGTTGATCAAGGTCTGACTAATGCCTGAATTTATTCATAGTATACTGTTTTATTACACAGATAAAAAGGGAATAGAATGAAACAAAAATGTTGTGCATACACAATAGATAATATTGTATTTATTTTCTCACAATGCAGTGCACTTCAGTTTCCAGTTTATATTATTAACTGAATTGGGCATCTTGTTCTGAATTTATTTATTATATTATATATTAGAATGTACAGTAAATGTTCCAAGATATTGTTTATTGAATGATTTATTTATTTGTATCTTATTTTTCATGCAATGTTCTTCACTTTAAATAGGTTTTACATGAGATTTAAATAACTTGAAATTTTCTGTCTTGTTTGCAGAGAATTCCAACATTTTTCAAGCAATATCCAACATTTATGTGAAGTTTGTTTAAAACAAGGGAAAACGTTATTCCCCAATGGGGTAAGAAAAAATATCTTGTTATCCCTTTGAATTAAATGGATTTTTTCTTACTCTACTGGCAAGTATTTTTTTCTTGTTTTGACTATAACAGCTCACTGATTTTGGCTTGCAAGTGAAGTCCTACAGCTCCGGATAGGGGGTGCAAGTCTGTATTTTTTAACTATGATTTAAAAAAAAGACACATACTTTTTTTTTGGTGGATTTTTTTAAAGCTGCAAACACATGCTCATTTCCTTTCCTTTTGCTCTGGCATGAAATGCAAGAAATAGGGTGCCATGCACACATTCTTCTCTAATTTGTCATACTTCTATACCAATAATTCCTTGGCAACCACAGTCTGTATTTACCTAATGCAATATTTCAAATGGTTTTGATACACAGTGTTTGTGCTGTTTGTACAATGCTTGTAATGACACTGGAAATAGAACAGGAAAGGAAATGTAGGGATCAGTCATCATGGTGTCTTGTTGTGTTGTCCTATTTATTTTTACCATATTTATTTTTTATTTAGCAAAATAATATATGAGTAAAATATTAACCCTTTATTAATTATTGGCCATAACATATATATATATATATATATATATATATATATATATATATATATATATATATATATATATATATATATATATATATATATATATATATATATATTTGAAATTAGACAAAACAGAATAAATAGGTAATAGTAATAACATCAGCATAACAGTTTCTATGGTAAAATAGGTCTGATAGAATGAAAATCTGTATTTACCTAGGCTAAGCAGAATAATAAGAATTCAGTGCATGGTAGTGATATACCATGATTTACATCATTGGTAACACCATTGTTTTCTCGATGTAATGGTTTTTCCATGAGTGTAAAATTATGGTGAAATACCATTCGTAATAAAACGGACCGTTACGCAACACATACGCTACACACAGGATTATTAATATGCACACCTCATTCTGCAATTGATTGACCACAATGTTTCCTAGTATAATTAAAACAATAATAATTTTACTCTTATTTTAAAGTTTATCTATGTTTATATTAAACTTACTATTTTTGTGGGACTTATTTTGAGAACAGAACATGAGGACAGATGCTGCTGAATGTGCATACAATGTACAGTACACTCATAAAAAAACAATGCTTAGAAGTTTAAAAGATTGCTTGTGGCGGGTTGTGTCAGGTGTGTGCTAGGTTTCACTGAATAGTTCTCCCGAAGCTGAAAATTCTTTCATCACTTGTTTCAAACCTTGACTTTTTTCTTCTGTTGAACACAAAAGGTCAAAATGGAGCTTCTCAATGTAGGGATAAATCCTGTTTATACATGAGCATATAATTCTGGAGAAGACCTGATTTAAACTTACTTTAAAGTCCCATACCCACAATATAGATATCAGAGAACACTAACTTAATAAATCAATGCACTCTATAGCATCTTTAAAATGAATGTTGCACAATCAGTTGTGAGACGGTCTTATTTTGTCACTGAATACCTTGTATTTACTGCACTTGAATCAGGATTAACTTAGTCTCATTCTTGGAAAATGGATCAATATGTTTTCCTATAGATCTGAATAGATTACAATGGCAACAGGGATTATTTTTCTTTCCAAGAAAATCACCAATGCTTCACAAGAAAGATTGTTAGAGAAAGTGCAAGGTTAGATGAGTCCATCTATACCTAACTTCTACCACATAAAGCAAGTATGTAGAGGCTATTCTTAATGTATATGTGCTCCTGCTGACTGACTGCAGTGTCTGCCAGGAACAGGGTGGAAGTCCTGTTGGAAACCAAGCCTGCTAAACAGCAGGAGCTGTTTCATCTTTTGGATTTCAGCCACTGGGATTTCTCTTTTCGCTCCCAGATAGCTTTGCCTCTTTGACATAACTCTATGTGATAAATAATTAGTGATGAATACGTTTAAAGTAAAATGTAATTGTTCAGCAAACAAATGTTTTTTTGCAGGCAAATAAACAGTCAAAAAAATGTCTTTAAAATTAACAAAAATTCCATGCATATACAAGGTTAAGTTAAAAAAAAAAAAAAATCATATAACCTATATGTCACAGTTTAAGTATGAAAAGGGTCCATGTTGCACCAGATTTTTTTAATAGATTTATATATATATATAATGCCCATTATTTTCAGCTTATGAAATCAGTAGCCATCTGAAGCATCTGAATTATTTCTTAAATTAAGTTTCAGTTATTATAACTTTTATTTACGTAATTTGATAGACTAATATGATGCACCAGTATGTTTTGTCTGTGTAGCCTTTAGTCTTATGTATTTTATAGATCAGCGATACCTTAACTACGGGTCCGTGGGCCAAAGTTGTCCCATGCTAATTTTTGATTTAGCCCACCGTCCTATCTGAGAAGAGAGAGAGAATAATAGGGAACTTTTTAAATTTGTTTTATTGTTAATCTACAAAAAAGCTAACTGAAATTAAATGTTTCAATTTAAATGGTTTAAATGAACCATATTTAGTTTAAAATGTACGTACTGTCACCCGACGGATGGAGGACAATGCAGAGACTTTGGTGAGCAAATCAAGGCAATGGCACAATCTGCTTGACTAGTGTATACCACACTGAACTACTTTGTTATACATGTGATTATACTGCATTAGTTAAATGTGAAAGTTATACTTCATTAGTTAATACGATTCAAAGTAATGCTTTCTATGTATTTATAATCATTATGAAATTAATTAGAAAATTATGATTGGCATCTATAATGTAGGCAACGCAGTGGCACAGTAGGTAGTGCTGTCGCCTCACAGCAAGAAGGTCACTGGTTCAAGCCTCGGCTAGGTCAGTTGGCGTTTCTTTGTGGAGTGTGCATGTTCTCCCTGCATTTGCGTGGGTTTCCTCCAGGTGCTCCGGTTTTCCCCACAGTCCAAATACATGAGGTACAGGTGAATTGGGTAGGCTAAATTGTCTGTAGTGTATGAGTGTGTATGTGCGTGTGTGTGTATGGATGTTTCCCCAGAGATGGGTTGCGGCTGGAAGGGCATCCGCTGCATAAAATGATAGTGGATAAGTTGGTGGTTCATTCCGCTGTGGCGACCCCAGATTAATAAAGAGACTAAGCCGAAAAGAAAATAATGAATGAACTATAATGTAATATAGTTTGAAATATTTATTTTCGGACCACAGCTCTCAAAGATATTTGGATTTTGGCCCTTCATACGAAAATGTTTGGGCACCGCTGCTATAAAGCATCATAACTTCTATTATTACAATATTAACAGAAATATTACTAATATTATAATGTTACAATATTGCCCCATATCTGGTAACAAGTTCTTTTTTTATTTAAATACAATTAAACAGTTATTCATTACAGTAATACTAAAATCTTAAAGCATTCTGATTAACATAAAAATTGGTTTAAAAAATAGTAAGGTATTTGCTGCTCTCTAAATCAGTACCAGAGCACAAATACTCTTCCTAAATGTTTTTGCCTCTGATGTTTATACAGGAGTTATATTGGTTACTGCCTTCCTAACTTAAGTGTTGGCCGTTGAAAAGTTATCAGTCAGTATCTCTTGAGGATCGGCTTTGGTGTGAATAATTAATTTATATGTGTATATATATATAAAAGCAGTGGTGGTAGAGGCTTTTCATCACTTCCTTGAGCTTGCCATAATAGAGAAAAGACCTGGATCTGGAATAGAACTTACTTCAAAACATTTTTGGAAAACCATTTATGTGTTCCCTTTGTTATCTTCATCAATCATTTTTTGTCCAATGCCAGAGTGCACAGTAAGCTCCTTCCCTTGAGAGCATGCGTAAAATTACCACATTTTAACTGTGGTGTGTATAATAGACGCCTGTGTCAGCTCTCTGCTGCTGAAGCGCCCCGCGGTAGATGGAAAATTAGACATATATTGCTGCACAATAAATCTTATTGTAATTCACAAAGCTTGCATTACAAATCTTTGGCCCTGAATGCAGCCTTGGCATTGCACATATGCCCTTGTGCTTCTCTGGGCACAGGCAGATGTAGCAGCTATTGACGTTCTAATTTGGAATAAGACATGATGAACATTGTTATATCCATCTAGCGTTTCTGCAATAATTCCTTCATGGCATACTTTTCTGAGCTTGTGCTAGGATGAATGGGGGGGAGGCTAGGTGGGGGTGTTTGTAAGTACAGAGAATGATGTTGCAGCCTTTAAATGGCCTGTTTGGATGAACTGTCAGAGTGTTAGTACAAACATGTAGGTGTTTGGGCTACAAATAATAATTAATACTGTATTGCTGTGCGGAGGCGACAGCCCTGTTATTTCATGGCCCTGATGACTAAACATTGGAGGGAGTCGTCTGGAACAATATTTTACTGTTCTGGAAGTGGCGGCTCCTCCTGAGCTCCATGCTATTGCCACTGAGTCCAGTGAATCAGTCAGGGAGGGCTGTTTCCCCAAGCCCAGCTGCTATTTATCTGATTTTCTCATTAGACTGGACTCATGACTTCATTGTACAGCTTTTGGCTGAAATACCGCTGGGCTGAAGAGTTGCACTTTGGAGCTGTTTATGTGTATGGTTCAAAGAGGCATTGCAGGTAACTTTTGTCTATGTATGGCTTTTGTTTACCTTGCGGCCCAGACTGCCATTCAGCAGATGTTCCAGCTCTAAAATGCCTTCCTTTTTTCGTACATTTAAAGTGGTTGGGTTTGTTTTTGACAGACTTTGCAGCGTGCCGGGCTGCACGTCATGCCGCTATTCAACTTTGGAGTGTGGAGAATTGCAGGGGGAGTAAGTCTCACAAAGAAGGCTCGTATTTATGTAATATAACACAAAGTGCAGATTCTACAGATTTCAAAGAGCATCTCAAAAGACTCGAGGAGGAGACTCGGCTGAAATTGTCTTCAAAGTAGTTACCTTTTCAAAAGCATCTGTCATGTAGAGGGTAAAGCGTGATTATAGCCTCAGAAGTTTGGGCTGATAGCAGACATGTATACATATGCGTACATGTGATGGCTCAGACCCAGGGCCATTTTTAATCCTTGGAGGTGAAGGACTTAAGGAATCTTGCTAATTTCACAGATGGTTTAAAATGGATTAGTGTGGAGTACCAGCATCCCGAGATGTGCGGACCCACCAGGCTTTCTGTTCCTCTGCCAAAACTCCTCTCCTATACTCAGAAGTGCCTTCCAAAAGTCCTGCAAGGTTAAAGTCAAACTTCAGCGTTTCTAAAGCAGCGCTTAATTTGTGATACTTCACCTCTGCCGTCAAGCCCCCGTGTGTGCGATAGTGATCATCTCCATCTGATTGATAAGGACAGCTGTTTTTCGCTTTTCTAAGAAGCGAGACCTGCCATTATACTTGCAATTAGTTTTTGGGCTCCCATTGGCCATGCTTGACCAGATGTTGCATCAACCTCATTTTCAGTTACGCTGCGATCCAGAAAAAATTACATCCATCCGGTCCCAGTGGGAATCAAATGATTGTTGTACCCAGGCACCTTGATATATTATACACACTGGCAACAGAGAGTGCTTTTGCTTTGAGAATGAGATCTTTGGTTTTCCATCCAAACAATAACTGCGAGCACAAAGGCTTCCTCTCAGCGTGACGCCTAATGCACAAAACAGTTGGCGCAGAGGGCCATCTTTAATTGTTTAACTTCTCTCTTGCCCCATCAATCGCTCGCTTCAGTGTGTGTGGAAGCCAAGTTGCTGAGAGGGGGGAAAAGGGAGTGAGAATAAAAAGAACATTGAAGGAGACGGTGTGGAGTGCAGCGGAGGCCAAGCCCGCTGACAGAGCCATCGCAGACCCATGGAGTCCAGACACAACTCTGGATGAGCTCAAAGAGCTCAGCTTGGAGTTAATGTGGGAACACAATAGGCCCGGGTGAAAAACTCAACATGTTTTTGTTGAACTTGTCATTCGGCGGTGCATAGTTGTAAAGAAAGCCTAGGAACCATCTGAATGTTTTTGTGCTCTTCTAATGCACCATATTTGGGTCAGCTTTCAGAAGGCCTTTGTTCAAGAACTCCAAACCATGGCTGAGACGTTTTCCGAATGACATACATGCTTGTCCCGTCCAAATGCTCTTGGACCCACCCCATCTGCAGCAAGTCTCCAAAAAGCTGACCTCATGGCACGACGGGGTGCCATAAATCCCATCCTTTTATCAGCTCTCTGAGGTCTTAACACTAAATACTGTCTTCAGCTATCATCATGCATTCAAAACCTTTTGAAATGAATGTAATTTAATTACTTTTTTGTAACTCTCGATTGCTCAAAAAACATCAAAATGTATAAAACCTACATATTTATTCTGACAAATTTACATCCAGATAACGTAAATAGACAGTTTAAATATACACATTTTTGTATGCATTAGCCCTTTAACTATCCCACAAAATAATAATAATAATAATATAAAATAATAAAATTGGATTAATTTCTTACCTCCTAATGTTGCAAGTTAACACGCTGAATGCATTTTTTTCAACACATCCCATGATTTCTAAAATATCAACTTCTACCAATTGGTAGATATGTTGGTTTATGGTAAAAGTACCAAAATTAATACATATACTATGAAATATCTGATAATATGTAGTGTAATGTGTATTTACATTGTTTATGGTCATTTATTGCATAAGGCCATACACCCAAAGTGCTTCACTGTCATGAGGGGGGTCTCTCCACACCACCACCATTGTGCAGTATCCACTTGGATGATATGACGGCAGCCACAGGACAACGGCACCAGTATGCACACCACGCACCAGCTTTATGGGGAGAGGAGAGCGTAATATAGCCAGTTCAGTGGATTAGGATGATTGGGCAGCCATGATGGTAAGGCCGATGCAGGGCATTTAACCTGAACACCCGGGGTTACACCCCTACTCTTTATGAGAAATGCTATGGGATTTTTAATAACCACAGAGAGCCAGGACTTCGATTTAACGTATCATCCGAAAGACGGTTCTCACTGACAGTATAGCGTCCCCTGCACTTTACTGGGGCATTGAGACTCACACAGACTGCAGGTTCAGCGCCCCCTTCTGGCCTCACTAACACCACTTTTAACAGCAACCTAGTTTTCCCATGTGCCATAAACCCAAAGCGCTTCACTGCTACACAAGGACAGCACGATTAATCAAAAAAAGATCACAATCTCGATTCGACTCTAAACACGATCTTAATTCAGCTTTTTCTATGATTTATCCAATTATATTGGTCAGGAGAGATGCAAGGCAGTCACACAAGTCTTCATAGCAACACTGACACCTTTAAATGGCACTCGTGAGTGTCACATACTGCATTTATAAGGTATAATTCACCCACAAATGTAATTTCTGTCTTCATGTATTTATGTATTCGTGGCTACCAAAATACATTAGCTGACCGCAAGCTGTTTGACTACCGAAAATGCGTGCGTGCACGTATGACAGCTACTTTAGTGAACACAGGTAATGAAGTTGTAAATAATGTTCAATTTGTTGCACAGAGCGATCGGTTGAGGGCCGTGCAGGAAGTTTGATTTGCCGCACTCGGAAGTAAAAGTGAAACCTCTGCGCACATCATTTAAATGACCATATCGCATTTTAGAGTTATGATTACAACAAGCATTTGATATGCTTTTTCATTCATAACGAACACAAAGTGTTGTGCATGAAAACAAATGTTTACTGTGTCAGTATAACAACCTTAGCCTATATATAATGTTATTGCAAGAAGGAATCTGATAACGACAAAGTTCTAATTTTACCAGTGAAAACAAAGTCTAATAATGTTGTCAATAACAGATGACAAGCATATGTCTTAAACATAATCAATCAACTTTTTAATTATGAATGGTTGTATTCTGATTTCATAATTTTTCTGTATCAAACAGGACATATTGAAAGTCTGTTCAAGTCAACCATAAAGACTATACAAAACTGAGCATTTTAAGCAACAGTAGAGCTACAAATAGGCCTAATATTATTATTGTAGTTTTACCATATGTTTGAGAATCAACAATAATAATAGGCTTATCATATTAACCTTTATTTTACACTTACAGAATCCAGAGAAAATCATGATCTTGATTTTAAGAAAAAAAAAAATTATATATATATATATATATATATATATATATATATATATATATATATATATATATATATATATATATATATAAAGGGTTTAGGCTTGTCAGTTTAGCAACAATATTCAGGTTAACTGTAGTATGTAAGATATTAGGAATTATTTTATTTTTTTTTTTTTGCAATGGTTAAGTCTCAAAAATAAATGTTCTGTATGTTGTGGCTCTTAAAGATTTTTTACTGAAACTATTTTTAAAATTTATTTTAATTTTAGCTACAAAGTCGAAACTGCATTCTAAAGGTGAAGAAACCTTTGGTATTGTGTGTTGCTTTAGAAATGGGCCACTGTTTTAAAGCAAGTAGCGCTTTGTTTGCATCTAAATTTAAGTTTACATTTTTCTGCATTGGATTAGACGGGTTGTGTATCACCCAGCGCACTTTGTCGAGCCTGTCGATGATTGATCGACTGCATGTATGCCAGTTAGCTCTTTCCATAAATGTATTTGTTATGCTTTATTTTTCTGTCTCTCCCCCCTTCACTCGTCTTTGAAAAGCATATTTGTGTATTCACTTTAGGATTCAGTCATATGTTTAGAATTTCTAAGCATGGTTGTTGGGCACATCCGTTTGCTAAATGAACTTTTGAAGAATCTGTATAGGGCAATATTTCACAAAATGTAATTTTACATACTGTTTCACATCATTGCATTCCCTCAGTGTATTTATCTCTGAAAGCATTTGACTGCATTTCTTTTGGGAAGAATGAATACGTAATGGAAATTTAAAAGCATCTTCACTCCCTCTGCTTTTTGAAGAATTTAGAAAAATAAAGGTTCCTATGAAGGCATGTGTTATTATCTCAAAACCATCACTCAGCTCTCTCATGCATATGTCAATTACTCAACCCCACCTTTATGAATATGTAAATCTGCTCAGAATGCCTCATTAATTAGTAATTCATGCATTTTTCACAACCCCAGTACATTTCCAATGGAGGATGATGAATTATCATTTATTACATCTAAGATATCTGTTTCTTTTAGTAAATCGCTCATTTTGAAAATCTCGGCTTGTAGGAAGTGATCTGCTGTTTTCTTCACACGCTGACTGCGGGCGTTGCTTTAGTTGGCAGTTCTGGCTGTGTTGTTTTCTGCTTTGCTGTTTTGTGTTTAGATATTATAGTACTGCCTACAGTATATACAGCACAAGACTATTGAATGGAAATAAACCTAGACATATACATAAAATTAAAGTCAGAATTATTTGACCCCTGAAGTATTAGCCCCCTGTTTATTTTTTCCCTAATTAATGTTTAACGGAGAGAAGATTTTTTTTTTCAACACATTTCTAAACATAATAGTTTTAATCAGTTATTTTCTAATAACTGATTTATCTTTGCCATGACAGTCATATTCATTAAAATAAGAGTTTGGCCAACTAACGTCTTTGGGAATAGAAATAATACATTTAAATTCAAACTAGTTTAAAGAATACTTAATTTTATTATATATTTTTTTCTTGATTTATTCCTTTTTATTAATATTTTATTTAATACGTTTCCCCAACATATTAATTTTGTTGTGCAAATCTTCGGATCTTACGTTGTTTTGCTAAATTAGTTCCACTTTTAGCATTGGTACTTACCAATCTAATATTTATGCACAAATGTATTATTGTAAAGCATCCTATAGAAAATATACATTTAAAAGGGAGATTTGGGAAAGATGTACTTATTTATGCTTAGCGCTAGTGATGCAACGATTATAGAATTTGAAAATAGTCTGAGGAATAATCATGTTTTCACGGTTATCACAATTATTCTGCATTCATAATTTTAAAACACTACTAGTTTAGAAAATCACATGAAAACTTTAATATTTTAAAGTGTTATTTGTTGCTGCTCAGTAACCAATTAAAACAGCACATAATAATAAAAAACAAACAATAGCCCATTTCTCTTTAGATTTAAGTAAAAAAAAAAAGTGGAAAAAAGTTTTTGGCATGTAAACATAAGTAATAATTTTACACTGAAAATAAATGATAGAACAATGCATGAATAAGTAAAAATAAGAATAAATAAAAGATAGTATTCGTCTAATATAAATCTAAGCATCATATTACCTAAATATTTTCCTTTTTTAGTCAAAGCCTGCTAAACCCCTGACTGAAGTAAACGTGACTCCTAATATGTGCCCAAGAAAAGAAATAACAAAAGACGCAATCTGTTATAGGCCCTTAGTGCGTGCATATTAGCCTCGATGTACAAGCTTGAAACTTTAAACTAGCGCACGTAACTTTTGTTTAGTTGCAGCAGTTTTTTTTCCGGGCAGAAATGCGGTGTTGAAAAGCCTTTACGATTAATCAACTGTGACAAATTAAAGCATGGTTAATAGTGAAATTGTTTTATCGTTGCATCCCTACATAACACTGCATATAGCCTGAAATGTCTTTTTCTTGAATTGTTTTTAATTAAAATTTTTATATATTTTTTGTTTGTTTGCTTTTGTTGTATGATTGCTTACAATTGCAGATAATTTTTGTGATGTTTTATACAGTGTTCCAGCAAATTCTGCACATTACTTATGTTGAAAATGGTACTTTGTTTCAAGACATGTTTCATAAGCAATCACAAATGATTGTTTTCAGGAAATATTTGGTAGCACTTTGCTTAAAGCTTTAAATTAACTACATTAGTTAACATGAGCTAACAATACTTTTACAGCATTTATTAATGTTAATGTTCATATTTCATTGTAAATCGCTTAAAACCATAGCTTGTCTTTGTCTTTTTAACTTATTTATCAGTTATTTATAATTTACTCTATATTATAATTTAATTATTTGCTCGCTATAAAGCTAACATTAATAATGATAATGCATGCTGCAAAAAGGCCATAGTTCATGGTTCGTTTTAAATTAATTGATGCACACAAATGAAGCCTTAAAGCAGGGGTCACCAATCTCGGTCTAGGAGGGCCGGAGTCCCTGCAGGATTTGACTCCAACTTGCCTCAACGCACCTGCCTTGGTGTTTCAACTATACCTAATAAGACCTTGATTAGGTTGTTCAGGTGTGCTTGATTAGGGTTGGAGCTAAAATCTCCAGGACACCGGCCCTCCAGGAACAAGTTTGGTGACCACTGCCCTAAAGGGTTACCAAACTTTTGACATCAAAATCATCCTTGTAAAATTTACAAAATGTAATGTAGTGCTGTTTACTAAATCTATGTTAGTAGTACAGAATTACAAATGTAAGATTCAGTAAGTAGTGCTCCAATTGCAGGTGACAATTATATTTTCCCAAAAACTCTCTCTCACACTGGCCCCAGGCCATCGAACTCTGAGCTGTCAGCTTGTTTCTAAACCAGTAAACATCACTTGAGTACTTAGCATCTGCAGCACACATTATCCTGTTTCCCGTATTCTTTTTTAATCCTTCTGTGCCATAATATATTTGTTAGACAGGCCTACTTGATCTTATTTGTCTTAGATAATCTCTCAAATTAAACAGACTGTTTGCTTTTGGGACTGTGATACTTGCACGAGGATAAACGAAGACATGGTTTTGTTGACCTTTGTTTACTCTGGGTCCCTCTGTGTGCTTGGGAGGAAGAAGATTTATGTTTAGTGTTTTTTTTTTTTTTTTTTTGAGGAGGAGGAGGAGGAGGAGGTCCCCCATGCCAACTGTGAAATCATAAGCATTTTCTGAGACCGTAGCACAAGGGACATCAGCCACAGAGGATCTAGTGTGTTGGCTAAAGCACATTCCAGAACCATGAATTTAACATGAAAGTAGAAGCTGAAGAAAAGCATGAGGGTATGGTGCATTTCTTGGGATTACAGTCCTCCTCCGCTTTGTTACCACTTCCCTGTTGGGTTCGAGATGTATTTATGTAAATACCAGAGTGAATGTAAACACAAGTGTGATCTGGGACTCCAGAGCATTTAATATGACATCACGGTGAGAGAGAAAAAAACAGACAACAAATACATGTGTTTTCATGATCATCATGTAACATCATTGTACAAACAACAGATTGTTTTGTCTCTTTTTTTTTTTTCTCTCTCTCCCATTTCATTTCAACTGTGCTGTTTGCTG
Source organism: Danio rerio (assembly GCF_052040795.2). Taxonomy (NCBI): domain Eukaryota; kingdom Metazoa; phylum Chordata; class Actinopteri; order Cypriniformes; family Danionidae; genus Danio; species Danio rerio. The sequence continues at coordinate 27,543,062 of NC_141027.1, forward strand.
ATTTAACACAACTTCATCTTCGTCTTCATCATAAAGCCATATGTTCTCTCAATTCCCTCCATTCTAATTGAGGGATTGCTTTAACATGAATAATGAGCATATATGTCATTACAGCGTTATATTATTAGATGTATTATTATTTAAAAACGGCTTGATTTTTAATGACTGACGTTTTTTCCTGTGGTGTTTTTCTACGAGTCTCCAAAATGCTTTATGTGAATTTTTATTTATTTATTTATTTATTTATTTGTTTGTTTGTTTGTTTGTTTGTTTATTTATTTGTTTGTTTGTTTGTTTGTTTGTTTTAATGCCATATCAGCAGCATTGGCTATATTCATAGCAAAGTATATACTAAATATACAATATATAACATGCAATATATAACAAACAATTATGTCAGTTTAACAAACAAACATACATTGTAAAAAAACAACAACAACAAAAAAAAAACATAGGCATAGCAACAACACTGAAAAGAGTCATATACAATCTTTCAGTTTGACTAAAGATAAATATTCTAAAATTGCTCCAGAGGACTCCTTTTTAGACATTTAACTTAAAATATTACCTAAATAAAAATTTTCTCTAATATCATTTAAAAATACACACACTATTATTTTTTTTTTTTTTGTCAAATAAATTCATAAACAAATCACAAATAGTTTTTTTTCCCCTTTCACTATATATGCATGTGTAAGTCTTGAACACACTGTAAAGCTGTTTTATCTGCACAATCATTTCCAACAAGTGGTGTAAATTAGCTTGTTACAAATGCTGAAATTACTGTAATTGAGTATTTTTTGCAGAAAATTTTGTTTACAAAGTAATTTTATAAATGTTTACTTTTACTTTGCCTTGAGTACATTTTTAGTGCTGTACTATGGGGATAAAAAAAAATCAGTCCTGTGATTCCTGTCCCATCAAATCGCACATAGAAAGTTAATCACATCATAATGAACTACCTCAAGACATGGATTTATAATTGCAGCAAACTGTTTGGAAGCAATAAAAGTCTCCAAAACGTCCAAAATCTTTACACACATTGACCCAGATACTGTTTAGATGCATGTCACTGATGAGAAGATGATGGATGTTTACTGTATGATGACTGAAATGGCTGTTAGCCTGGCATCAGTGTCCAATGTCCAACCTAAAACCAAGCAAATATCAACATCTAATGCTGTTACAGCTTGACATTGTGTGGACGTTACTGCTATGACGTCTATCAGATGTTGGATTTTGGTTGCCCTTTCTGATGAATATATGTCAGTATTTGATGTCAATATGATCATGGTTTAAGATATTGGCTTGACGGTGGATTTTGGTCACTTTCTAACAACCTAAAATTTACTAAATATCAATGTCATTTCACATCGTTTTTGGACATCAAAATAACGTTGTCCTTAGATGCTGGCTAGACGTTGAATTACACAACCTAATTTTAACGTCTTATGATGTTGTGTGCCTGCTGGCCAATAAGTAGATGCACTATTGGATGTTACATTTACACACATTCACAAATTAGATGTAAATGCATCAGCCTTTAAAGCGTAATACTCACTACTCTTGAGTACTTTTGAAAGGCCTACTTTTTACTCATACTGTGAGGAGTATTTAAAACAGATACTTTTACCCTCACTACATTTTTAGGCAAGTAATGGTACTTTTACTCAAGTATGGTTTTTCAGTACTCTTTCTTACTGCCAATGAATCCCATTTGACCAGATATCCAGCAAAATTATTGTCAGTGTTTTTTTCTTTAAAAATTCCACTTTCTATTATGCTAAAAATCATTGGATGATCAGTTTTTATAGATTCAATTGCTTGTAAGCAGGACATAGAATCCGTGCAAATTAAAAACTGGCATTGCTGTTCTCTATTTGTTCCAGAGCTAAAAACAGTGCACAAGTTTCATCTTTGAATATTGAGCTTTGTCCAGGAATACTTTTTCTGAAACGCTCTGATACAATCACCACTGCAGCAGATACTCGTCTATTTAATTTTCTACCATCTGTATACACTGGTACATAAGTTGGTAGATTGCATCGTATATTCATAAATTCTGCCCCTGTAAATATTGTGATCTGTTTTACACACACATGATGATGATGAGAAAAGTACTAGCTGAATTGTTGAACTCTGTGCATTGTTGCCGGTTGCTGAACTACTTTTCAGAGTGCACCATTGCTCCATCCTACCCATAAGTGGCTAGCTATTGAAAAGAGGGCTCTTACAAATTGACAATTTACTGGCCATTTTTGTAACAGCACTTACAGGCTACTGGCATCTTATGCCTTTCCAGTGTCATTTTCCTTTTTCATGTCTCACCCCTCCTCCATAATCATAAATGTAAGTATGATTATAAAAACGTGAAACTGCCAGAATTACTGTTGTTACCTCCCTAGAAATTCAACCCGCAGCCCACACCAAAATTACGCCAAACATGCTTTCAGATTTCGATAATCACTATGCAGTCACACTGATGAAAGTGAATTTAAATATTTATCTACTGTTTCCCTGTGGAATAAGAGAAAGAGAGAAAGATGGGGTTGTGGTAGTTAATTCCTTCTTTTGCTTTACTGAAATGTTTCTTTTTTTATTATACAAAAATGGACCTGCATTTAGTGCATACTTTACAGCAAATGCAATAGAAACGGTATAATTGGTAGCGCACACTTGATGTACATGTAAGCCACGGTGTCCATACAATCTGTCTGTTTTCCCCCTTCTCCTAAATCTCCTATTTGGTTGTGCTATTGCATCGGAAAAGATTGACACACTAATAAACTGATTTTAATTAGACCCGCTTTGAAATGCCTGATCCTGCTCCCCTCCATCTAGCCATTCTGATACTGGTGGCTTATTAAATCATTTGCCGCTCCTGGGTGATCTTCTTTTGAAACCCAGCCTGACCCTCCGGGCACAATTTATTTTATTTTAAAAATTATTTTTACCAGCAAATTTTGCATGAGTTCAAGAGAATTATAAATCATTATTACACAGGCAGACACTTCAAACATTTTGTAAAAAGCTTTCAGAGCGATGAGGCTTCAAAGGAGGATGCTCAGCCTTGTGACGGCTTTGCTGGCGTGGATCCAGTCATTAATACCCTGCATTTGGCTATGCAAATACTGTCAATGGGTTACTTAAAGTACACGACGATTATTAAATACCTTTGTTTCAAACCAGGAGGAGGTGCATTATCAATATCGTGTTACAGGAAATCGCTGAAGCTTTTGGTGATTAGAATCACCACAATGACATGAGAGTGAATCTGGCATCTCTAAATCTCATAAACATAATTCTGAAGACAGCATCACCTCCCAACTGTAAATCACACATGTAGTTTTGTAGGGGTGAAAACACGTCAGTTTGCAAAGACAGCTCTGTCGATAGAGATTTCACATGCTGTAGATCCTCATCTAATAACTTGGAAGCATTTAAACCTATAAAAATGGTCCATTAAAAAAATATAATAACTTGACCATGAACGGAGAAAGGATTTCTTTTTTCCGTACATTTAAAACGTTCTCATTATTCAGTAATTCAGCAGTTGTTTTCATTCATGTACCTCTGTATTTAAATGCTAATGTCCTTGATTAATTCAATTACACATACCTACATTTTAAGTTTCAAACCCATTGTTCAAGTCATTTTAGTGGAGCACTGAAGAAAAACAGCCTTTATTTAGCAGATTGAATTTTTGAAACTATACATAATAGGAGAATGTTAAGTCTGCTCAATTACACGTTAGTCAGTATTTGTTATACATCTCATTAATATCACCCATACATCTACTTCTGTAGTTATAGGGAGAGACATACAAAAGCTCACTGCTAAGATTCTTTTGATTCGGGAGAATAGATTCTGCCTTCAGTTAATAAGGATTCTAATTTTCTTATTAACGATAAGTTAGGGTTGTTAACTCTACAGCCTGAAAATGAATTTCAGTAATTTGTTTTCAGAGGTTAAGGCTCATTAGGTGCATTAATTAACTCAACTTTAGTCTTGCTGTAATTGACTAGAAGCTCTGAAATTAAAGAAGAAAAAAAGGCCTTTAAAATGGTATTGAAACGTATCTTATTCATAGCAATTAATTAAAACATTGTGGAGGTGGTATTTCAATATCTTTTGACATTACATAACTTTAAATACAAATTTTCAAAGATTTTTTCTTTTATTCTGAACACGATTAGAGGATCCGTCAAATACAATTGTTATAGTACATTAGAAATCAAAATCTACCACATTATTGACTACTCGTGTACTTTGAAAAATAGCTGTCATCATTGTGGGTTTCTTGGTGAACAGTTGCATAACCTCTGCACAACTGCAAAATCCATTTGATGCTTCATGCAAAATCACAGCGCTAAAGCTATTATTTTTCAAATAGTTTTTTAGTAAAGTATTGCTGGCATTTTTAGTGTTTCTTTTGATTTGTGGCTTTTACAGTATAAGCTGAAATGCAGCTTTTGTTGTTTAATTGTCAGATGTGTAGGCTGAAATCTTTGTCTTACTGCTCTTCAGTCAGTTTTCTATTAAGCCTTTGGTTTTTAAAACTTTAGTAGTTTACTAAATTGCAATATGATTTTTCCAGAGTCTCCCTCTGCAAGGCTCGTTCTGGTGAAGACGTCATGAAATGCGGTTGCAGTCTTATTAGTGTTCCATCAGACCACTTATCATCACAGCGTTTATTGTGATTGGCTTTCCCACCCGTAACTGTGCCCTTCCATATCAGACTAGAGCATTATATTCCATTCTCTTCATTTAGCTGATTTCTGGTAAATTTTTTTTAGTAATGTCAGGAAAAATGGCATGGAAATCAATTATACTAATCATGTTAAAAGAAAAAAGCCCTGTGTGCTCTCAGATTCTTCTCTAGAGAGAATCAAAAGAGGTGAGGGTTCCAGGTTTGACCACTAATGAGCATTCGACTTTCAAAGAGCCTAATGATTGATTGTTTTTCACCTTAGCGGGTTTCTTTTTACAGGCTGTAAAATATTATTATTTCGTTATTGATACTGTTAATATTATTATTTAAAATATTTCATACATTATACAATAAGTGCATTTTATGTGTTAATGAGTAAACATGAAAGTCTGCAGTCAAAATGGAACCAATATTTTAACATACGGGTCTTATGGATTTATTGTGCTGTTGTGTTAGGGTTTGCATTTGCCCGGAAAATATCCTTATGGTTTCATGATAGTTCTTTTTTTTTATTGTGGCTTTAAGCTGCCTGGTCAAATAAGGAAACAATTACGAGATGTTGGCTTGGGAATTGCTTCAATTTGCCAAATAAATTTATCTTGATCCTCATAGTGGTGAAAACATTTGTGGAGCTTTGCCGATTCATTAATCAGGAACGTATGATCGCTGAAGTATTATAGGGTTTATAATAAACCGTTACTCTCAGATTTCTGCAAAACCTGTAGACAATTACATATGATAAAAAGTGGTTTCATTGTTATTCGGTTAAATCTGGATTCTCTGAATCAAAAAGAAGTCCAATATGTTTAAAAAAGAATGAAAAATCTTATTCTTGAATAATAGATTTTTTTCTGGCTCTTGTTATGAAGATATTCTGTAATTATCAAAGCAGTTTGTTGGTCTGATGTGCATTGTAAATGTGCAAAGCAAATGCATCCGTTTTTTTCCACTGTAGTTTCCGCTCATACATTTGCATGCAGATTAGTAAAGTACAGTATTTCACAGCATTTGAAGTCACTCTACTGATCAGTGGAGGCACATACTGTATGCATGCTGTTTTATAAAAGATATAATTATTTAATTTCAAAAGACATTGAGTATTATTGACATAATCACTATTTTGGCTAATTAATTAATTGCTGTATTTATATATTCACAAAAATTTTTAGTGGAATGCATATACTTTTGTGTTGTTTTTGAAAGGTTGATTACGTTTATAGTGAACATTTAGGCTGCACGTTTTGTATTTCTACGGTTAGTATGCTTGCTGTGATCTTTGTTAAACCTAGATTAGTTGTCAACAATAAGGATTATTTTTCCAGCTGTGCTAGTTGTTCTTTTTTTCTTCATCTTCAACTTGTAAAATACTTTTTTGTTCTTAAATTTAGAATTAAACTAGTGCTGCAAAATAAATTGTATCACAATTGTAATGTCAGTCAGTGAAACTGACAGCAAAGTGCTGCAATTTTATTAAATGAAAAACACCGATAGCATATAATCATCTGTCCCATCATGCTGTGCCCTTGGATGTGACTGACTGCTCACTCTGACGCATGTGGCTTTGTTGTTGTTGTTGATTTAAAGTCCGTTGCAAACTGGACAAGAAGTGCTTAATGTCATGTCGAGGTTTTACTTTGTGACGCAGCAAAAGTTTGAACGACAACCTGAATTCGTTGCACGATGTTTGTTCGTGCCATCACTCATCATATCTATAATTCTTAGGTTTATTTATCTTCTTCCAAATTAACCTAATTTGACAACATTTGTGTGAACACCTTTCACTTCTTTTTTTCTGAATCGATTTGAAACTTTTGGGAAACAATTCAGAGTCGTTATTGAAAGAATTGTGATTTTATCAATGGAAGGATTTTTTTAACAGCCATATTAACAACCCGTTCTCTGAGAGCAGTTTGCCATGGAAAAAAGATTCATTTGATTTACTTTTTTTTTTTTTTTAAGGTAAGTGTTTGCAAACAATTTACATGGGCTGAATTTAAACAAATAAACTTAATTCATTAATGTTCTTCTTAATTTGTTTAAATTCAGCCTAGAAAAACTGTTTGCAACCACTTACATTAAAAAAAAAACATTTTGTAAATGCATTGATCATATCAGCATGTGGCACCATTGGCCAGCTTTCTTTGATTTTTGATCAAGATTAACCCCATACATTCAGTCAACAACAGTACTGTATAATATAATCTAGTTGAAATTAGTTTTGGTCATTTACTGTATGAGTCATATGTGCTGGAAAAAATGTTGATGCAATGCTTGCAACTATTAAAATCAATGAATGTCGAACCAATAATTACACACTATTATAACACTCAAAATTCTTCACTTAAGTCAACATAAAGCAGCTCACATCAAGGTCTTGTTGATTATGTGGCAACCTCAATATCCATGTTTGAATTACTAGATACAATGGAAACCTTACAAGTCCCATCAGCTATACATTAAGGGCATTCTGTTCATTAGCAATCTTCTGCATGCAGACTAAACCCACCACAAAAAAGTTCACGCAGATCTGAGGTACAATAAAATGAAATCATTTATTTTACCTTGTCAAAAAAGTTTTTTTTTCTTCCAAAATAAAGTTTTATGTTACCTTTAACATGACTTGAGATGTTTTACAAATTAAACAGTAAACAAGTAATTAATGTGACTTAAATAAAAAATTAACTAGTGTGTTGAAAATTAGCAGCAGTCATTAAAAGGTCCTGCGTGTCAAAATGGAGGCAGATGTTCTCAGATTTTGAGGTAGTTTTGATATTTTAGGCATTGTCAGGCCTTTTCTGTCTTCTATCTTTTGTAAATTTTCACAATTTGATATTACACATAACAATAGTCATGATATGATTTGATATGAATAATAATTGTTTATATTTGTTTGAAAAAGTATTCAAAACATAATAAATAAAAGTTAGGGCTGATGGCCTAGTAGTAATAACTGTTAAAAAAAAACCTTTTAAAAAAATAGAAAATATTAATTTAGCTCTCGATTGTTTGGTTTAGCTGTACTATTGAGAAGACTTTTTTTATTTTGTAAGAATGTTACTTTAAATTGAAAACAGAATTTATAGTTGTAGAAATGTACTTTCCAACGTTATCAGTATAATACTTAGTAATGAATTTTCCTTCATTACTAAACAAGTAGATTCATGATATCATGTTTATCATATTGTAATCACAATATTGACCTTTAAAAATCATGAAAGCAGTATATGTTGCTATTTTGCATGTATTTTAGTAGTAGGATATTAGTATTTTTGTACAAAAACAGCCAACAGTCAGAAGTCTGGAATAGTGTCCACTGTCAGGAAGCACCAAATCATACTTAAAACCTTTTAACAGGCCTTGTAAAATGGATCTTCTTGTCTTTTTCATCTTAGGAAAGCAGGACAGACCGTCAGGGACATGCATGTGCCAAGGATACCCAAGAGCTGCTCTTTCAGGGTTAGGGAGGGAGTCAGGCCTCCCTAAGTGAATTTGTGTTAGATGCTAACTCGCATACATAGTGACAGCGAGATGCTAGTCCAGAAATGGTTCTAGATAAAAAGCTCTATTTAAGACCTCAAATGAACAATTTCAGTTGTAAGTCCTTCATTAAAATGAAGGAAACTATATTTTCTTATTTTTTGTGTGTGCTGTTTATGTACGCATGCATGTGTGTGTACACATAATGCATTATTTACACATATTTTTTTTAATCCACTGTGAAACCCGATACCTAAATAGTACCCAAAACCCCTCAGACATATTTGGACAGAAATGTCTCAACACAAACAAAAAAATTCAATCCAAACTGAGAGAAAAAAAAAGGTGGAGGTTTCCTATTGTATTGTCACTTGCATTTGGCTTTCATTACGTTCCTGCCCCAGGCGCCTGCCGGCCTGTGAGGGAGCCAACAGTGATTTGGTTTATAGAAATCATATGGCAAGGAAACAGGGCTTGAAAGATGCAGCTCCAAGAACCAGATTTGATGAATTTCCTACGATTTGAGCCTGAGTTTATTCTTTCCTGTTGTGGAACAGACACCCTGTAGCACACGCGCCGGGTCAGGATGAGCGGCAGAGAGGGTCACTTAAGCTACAATGTGGGCTCTGTTTTTTACACATCTTGAATTGCATTTCCTATATCAGAACAAGAGGTCTTGGTAAGTGATCCAAAACGTTGGCAGGAAACCACAAGGTGAAGGTTGCCTTTGTCATTAACCATCAACTACAACGTGTGAATTTGATTGTATCTTAAAAACACATCATATTTTTTTATCATGTAATTGAAAACAAGTGCTTTAGAAGTGTGACATTCTCATAGGAGCTGTCAATTGCTTTTGAGCGAGTCCTTCGCTAAATTAGAAAAAGTTAAGATTTTAAGTTCTCCTTGTCCCTGTATTGCAAAAAAAAGATAAGACAATCACCTCACGCCCATCTGCCGGCTGTCTGCCTTCTGCTAGAACGAATGCCAGTCTTCATCAACGCGACTGAAATGTCATCAAGTAGTTTAATGCCCCTTAATATTGCTGTATCGTTTACGTTCCCAAGCATGCTAGAAATGAGTCCCAGCTGGGGATTTTTGGAAGCCCGCAGAGAGCAGAGGGTGGGGGGAATTGACAGGCTATTTAGACGTGCTACTTCACTTTGCATTAGAGTGTACAATATCAGGCACAGGGAGCCAAAGTAAGGCCAGATTTCAGGCAATGCTCATTGGGCCTGGAGCGATGGATCACTTACCTCAGGAAATCAAAGTCAATGGTAGAGGATCTGGCCTGGAGACGAGCCCAGAAGCCCAGTAAAAAAAAGTGTGAAACCTGTAGAAAGAAAAGAGTGACTCATTGAGAAAATCCATTACCACTCGAGAAGCCAATAAGCATAAAAAGAGCTGTCTTGTTAAATCCAGAGGTTGATGAAGCAAGGCTTTGACTTGAAGAATTGCCTCGGGGCACCGGTGATACAAGGTAGCAAGAGAGATGGTTATTGATACGGGGAGATCTTTCAGACAGTCGCCGCTTGCTCGCTCGCAGGCCTTTGCGTCAAGTGCCAAGAGGGAAAGTCAGGAATTCCCTGTGGTCTATCAAAGCAAAGCACAGGATTCATCTTCAATACAGTGAAGACCTACACAAACAGACCCGTTTGATAGAATTATTAGTTCCCCTCTCAAAAGCAAACAAAAATCCTCCAGTTTTCGAAATGGTCATCATTAGAATGCAATTAAATGTCATTAAAATGTCAATAATATGATTCGCTTATCATTGTCATTACAAAGATAGTTCAATAAATAAATGCATATACAAATAGTTTATATATATATATATATATACACACACACACACACACATACAGTTTTATGCAAAAGTTTGGTCACCCCTGGTCATTTTTTCATATAATATTGCAAGTCAATTGCAATTACACAATTGACATGACTGGGATGAGAATCAGCAACTTCAAGTCCGAAGTCATGGTGCTCCATCGAAAAAAAGTGGTTTGCCATCTCCAGGTTGGAGGAAAGTCCTTATCTCAGGTTGAGGAGTTCATGTATGTGGGGTTTTGCTCACGAGTGAGGGAACAAGTGAGTGAGGTGGATTGGTGCAGCAGTAATGCAGTTGACGTACCGGTCTATTGTGGTTAAGAAGGAGTTGAGCCAAAAGGCAAAGCTCTCGATTTACCGGTCAATCTACATTCCTACTCTCACCTATGGTCATGAGCTTTGGGTCATGACCGAAAGGACAAGATCTTGGATACAAGCGGCCGAAATAAGTTTCTTTTGCAGGGTGGCAGGGCACCCTTATAGATAGGGTGAGGAGCACTGTCACCTGAGTAGAGCTTGGAGTAGAGCCGCTGCTCCTCTACATTGAGTGAAGTCAGCTGATGTGGCTCAGGCATCTGTTTCGCATGCCTCCTGGACGCCTACCTAGGGAGATGTTCCAGGATTGTCCCACTGGTTGGAGACCTCAGAGAAGATACAAAATATGCTGGAGGGACTATGTCTCTCTGCTGGCCTAGGAATGCCCCTGGATCCCCCCAGAGGAGCTGGAGAAAGTGTCTGGGGATAGGGAAGGCTGGGGCTCTATCTTAAGACTGCTGCTCCCGCAGCCTGGCCCCAGAAAAGCGGTTGAAAACGAATGAATGAACTGCAAGTCATAGCCTGCTGGCCTTTCAAATCAGCAATTTTATTTGGATATATTTTATACTCTAAGGAAAAAGCAACATTTCAGTTCTGACACAACATTTATTTAATCAACAGATGCAATGCTATTTTTCTTTGGTAGATCTGGAACTGTGCTTTGTGTCATTGTCTTTCTGAAACATCCAACCCTGTCATAAGTTCTTGATAGATTTTTTTTTTAAACATTGTTCTTCAGAATCTGCTGAGACAGGGTGAAATTCATGCAACCTTTAACTCTGACAAAGTTTCCTGTACCTGTGCTTGCCTCCATTACACCATGATGGAACATCCATAATTCCCTGTGTGTAAAATTAAAGCACAGCACAGGATTCATCTTGAATACAAGACTCACACAAACAGACCCGCTTGATAAAATTATTAGTTTCCCTCTCAAAAGTAGACAGAAATCCTCCAGTTTTCGAAATTGTCATCATTAGAATGCAGGCTGTTGTACGCTGTTTTTTTTTTCTTCTCTTTTTTGCACCGCTGTCCTGCATGATTGCAGGGTGTTTGGACTGAACCCTCACGAAAGCTGTACCAATAGGACACTTAGACTGATCTCATCTTCTGCTTCGTGTTTACGGCAATCATCCTCATTTTCTTGCTTGACTTTTTGCCCCCTTCTCACAATGTTCAGTTTTACAGTATCTCTCAATCCGGCGGCGGACAGTAAACTACAGTATTTGAAGACATGCCTTGTGTAAACCGATTTAAAGCAATGCGCTCAAGATGCTCAGATCGGCTTAATGTTGGTCTTGATTGTTGTTATTGAAGATGACGGTGCCCTTTACTATCAAATATGTCAATGTTTTGGAAAAGAGGATGGGTATTATGTCCCCTTAGAGATTGGGTTGGAGGCATCATCAGGTATGAGCCACCTGTCAGATAACCTGTGACCCTTTAATCGTCTTGCTTCTCCTAAGCTGGTGGCTCCCTCAGTAGATTTGTTTTTAATGCGCTGTGATGCTGTTTTTTTTTTCTTCTTCTTCTTAAAGCTCTTCTTTTCTCATCTCTGCCCTGCTGTGTGGTTGAAGCTCAAGCGCAGCCAAAACAAGCTTCAAATCCCCCATATTAGGACGAGTTAGAAAAAGACAACTTAATCATTAATCCATCCCCTTGCAACTATTTACTATTTTTCACTTCAAAGCAACACACAACTTAATAAAAGAGACCATAAAATAGTACTTCTGTTGATTTGTACATGACATATTTGGCGTTTTGCCCTGTAGTAGATTTTTCATGCTAAACTCCATTTAAAGACTATAAGCAATAGTAGATTCAATCAGTTTGTTAGGTAAATTGATAATATTGTGCCTAAGATTATAACAGATACTGAAAGCAATTTCCATGCACATAAGGAGAATTTATTTATGTATGAAATCAAATTATTTTCCTTTCATCCCGTGACTCTCCGAGGGAGTTTCTTTGTAATCAATCACGAAACTGCATTTCTAGGGCACTTAGATGGCTGTGGAAAATCCCTTTGAGATGCTTAGAGAGATTCAGGCATTTCGAAGGGTTTTCTTTTTAATCAGGGCAAAAATAATATTGGATATAAAATTGATTGAGACAGATGATGTGTAAAAATTATCAGGGATACGTTTCCCAAACAACAACGTAACTTGTGGCTGAACTATCATATTACGATGCATCGTTTGGGAAAAGAAAGTAGTGACGAGTGTTTCCCAAAACTCATAGTTTTTCTGTCGCAGATCCATCATTTGAGCCACGTTAGTTACAATGTAAAACGCCCATAATGATGCACTAAACAGGGTTAAGTAACAACTTTTTTAGAGAAGAACCCTATAATTTCTTTATGCAAGTTATATTATTTTACACGCACACGCATTTAAAAACAAACAAACCCAATTTTAGACTTATAGAGCCTGTGTTTCCTTTACAAATTATTATTAAGAACATTACATATTCTATTCTAAAACAGAATCATTAACAAAAGTTAACATGTATTCTAATATCATATATAAATCATATAAATAAATAATGAGGTTATTCATTAAGAAATTAAAAGTAATATTTATTATTTATTAGGAAATGAAAAAAATCCTATAATAATATTATCGAATAATAATAAATATAAATTATTATTATTATTATTATCATTAATATTTTATATTATTAAGTAGGATATTGTTTTTTTTTTTTTTTTTTAAGTCTACTTTTACAATTTGACACATGCAATCCACTGCAGAAATGTTCTAACCAATTGGCCCATATCATATATAGTACAGATACTTATTACATAACCTACTATAAATTAAAAGCATTGACGAATGCTATGTTTTGTTTTCACATGCTTTGGAGGCGTAACGTAAATTCCGCTTTTAAATAATAGGTCACCTATAGCTACAGCACCTATGAGCCACAGCAGTGTTGAAAAAGACATCAATGTTTTCAAAATGCACTGCGAAGAGAGCACAGTTGTAAACATGAAGATCGCTAAAACTGAACTGTAAAAATACTTTGAAAGCAAATTACGAATTTGCGAATGTTTGTTGGAACAATGGATTTGAGAAACATCAAATCAACAAACTATATTTGTAATGATGTAACCTGCCTGGTTGAATAGTCTAGATGTAAACGTATTTATTTACTGTTGTTTTTGGTATTGCTTTCATGATTGCTTTTAATTTTGTAATGTGAACAATTTTTTAAAAAATAAACCTTTATTACTTTCGATTAATTTTATTTTACATTCTTTTATTTCTATGTGACTTTGTAATCAACAAAGCCTCTCTTAAGCGGTCAAGGTATCTCCTTTTCTCTTGTTTCTCGCCTGAATTAATATATTGTTCTGATTAATATTTGAGAGTGAAAATTTTTGGTTTTGGCTGACCATGGGTCATTGAAAATGAAAATCCTCTATCATCATTACTCATAATTTGAAGACAGCATTCGCAATCCTCGCAGACAATTTAAGCCATTGTACACGCGGTAATAAAAGCACTTTTGAAATAGTCCAAGATAACCAAAGTGTCTAAAGAATGAAAATTATCCCTCAAATCAAATAAAAACTTGGCAGGTGCCGTAGTCTGTCTTGTAACGCTTCCCAAGTCACTTAAGTTATTGCCCCAGGGACAAGAGAAAGATAACTTTATTCAGTGTAATTTTGAAAGCAATTATTTTTATTTCTGATCAGCAGACTGCTGGTCTTTGTTTACAGCAGAATTGCCTGCTATCATAATAATGTGACCTCTCTGTTTTTTAACGTCGTCTAGTTTGTGTGCATACTTTAATTTATCATTTTTATGGCTCAGTCTAACCTTAATTTGACATGTGTTATTGAAAACATACAGCTTCTTAAACCATGCTGTTACTTCTCCTTTCAGAGAGGTGTCATTCAAAGAACATAAGCAAGTAAAAACATTACTTTCAATTTTTTAAATATATAAAAACACTTAAACATGTTGATCGGTGTCTTTCCTTTATGAAAATATATTCACTTTAAGGATACTGTGGACTCGAATGTATGGAAATTTGAAAACAAAAGAGAGCATTGTTGTGGGATTTAATTCAGCTTCACCAGCCAGAACCTCAGAACATTCCATGGTGTCACATAATACTGTCAGTTTCCTATTGGAAGTGCCAGTGTAGATGGAATGGGTGTGCTGGCAAACTGTGTGTGTGACTGTCCTTTATTTATTTTTTTCTTTCTTTATTTTTTTCCTCTGTCTGTGTGTGTGTGTGTGTGTGTCTGCGGTTTTGGTGGTAGTGGTCTGGATAAGACTTTTGATACTCTTGGAAAAATGTCAGATTTTTATAGAATTATCCCATATTTTCTGAAGTGTATTTTTCATCAGTCAGAAGTCTGTAAGCACCTTATTTGCTTTATCATTTTATAACCATATGTAATATTCTGTTAAACAAGACCACCATATGTTTTCTTGCCATATGCTGCTGTATGAAGTCTGCGTCGCCCAGTAAAGCAGCATTGACAAGAGGCAAATTTTCCTGCCAATGTAACACTGTCCGTGTGTCTCTCAGGATGTACGGCAGCTGCCTGCTCTAGTCTTTAGCTCTGGGAAACCAGTCTACATTTGGGTGTGCCAGAAAACATGGGCAGGGTACTGACAATGAGATAACTCACCTGTCCAAAGCAGAACAGATACAGGAATATATTCCTTTTGGTAACCCTTTACTTGAAGAGGCCTGTTAGGACTGTTATGACACTTTTATAGTCATGACATAACACATTTATGCATGTTTATGACAACTGTACTTAAGTGTTGTTTGCATAGATATTTCATCTTAAATGCAGTGTTTGATTTAACCACATTAAGTCAATGTTTGACTTAAATACAAAACGTGACATAACCAATTACTTGATAACCTATCCTTGTCTTTTTTTTATAACAACTTAACATTACCAATACAACAAAACATGTCATAAATCTGACATAAACATGATTGTCACAAAGAAATTATAATTGTGTCATGAGAATTATAACAGCACCATTAATTCTTTTCTTGACTTCAACTATAATGGTACAAATTAAAAGTTATTTGTTATCATTCACTCATTCTTGTCATCACAAAGATATAATATACATTTATTGAATAAATATATATACAGATATACATAAATTAATATATATTTGTGTGGAGTTCTTCCCATGTTCTCCCTGTGTTTGCACGGGTTTTCTGCCGGTTTGACCTCATGAAGATTATGTAAGTGGTTTTATGTAAAGAATTTATAGTGGTTGTTTCTCGATTAACTGTTTTTGCTGGGTGAACATTTTTGTTTGTTTACTAATTTGGACAAATTTTTTGGTCAATATACAAAATTTATGTTACTATAAAGTACATATCTCCAGTATGACTTGATCTGGAAAAAAATTAACACAGTAACAGTAAGCTTACAGAGAGCTTACAACAAAACCCAATTCTATTGACTGATTGTGATGACAAGAAATCTGTAGTCATACTGGCAGCAAAAAATCTTGACTAGAACATCTGAGGAAGCAAAAATTTGCATAGAATTTTCATTTTTGTAAGAACCATTCCATTAGGGGGCCACAATTAACTAAATTGCCTCTTGTTCTGGTCATAAATATTGTAAAATATAAATTGTTATTGTCATTTTGATGACATATCGGCAGTTCTGTGTTAGTAATAAAGCTTTTCAGCTTAGAGCAATGCTTGATTGCTTTACGAGTTAAAGAATGACGTTACAGAATTGAGTATTTATTACAGCCTCGGTTTTGGTGCGTACAAGCCAATTGTGCTACTGTAAAAGACAAACCAATATATGCTTAACCGCAATCATCATGAGTTTACCAGATGAGAAGGCTTTTCCTAAGATAGTTTCCTTTCTGTTGCTTAAGGATAATAGCATATAGAAGCCAGAACGCTAATGACTTTTTGAGCTCAGTCACTTGGAGAAGAGAGATTTCATTTCCAGCTGTAGCTATGGTGCAGTCCTGCACTGTTTAATGGATCTATGGCCTCGTAACTTTACTTTTCGAATTTTTCCCCAACAGATGCCAGACCACACCACAACTTAGTAAATGTGATGTATTTGAAATTACCGTACCATAGTTAAATATGGGCCACTTTATACGACCAGCCTGGTTACGTAGTCAGCCTTTTTCAATGTATATATTTTGGTGCTCTTATCTGCCCACTATGCAATATTTAAGCTCCTTTAAACTTATTTGTACTTTAAGCTGAATTAACAGCTACGGTTTAAGGTACTGGCCAAGGCTAATGCATTTTCCTTGTGTTATGGTTGCTCTGGATAGTACATTGCATATGATGATTTTTATTTAGTCTTACTAAAAAGAAAAAGAAAAATTAAAATGTTAACATCACTTCATATTTTTAGCAACAGCTGTCACGACACAGACAGCTGAAGATGAGATGAGAGACAGTGATGCAATGTACTGTACCAACCAGGATGTTTATTGACAACAGATGGAATATGGTGAGCAGATGGTAATGGTTATAGAGTCTTATGGGTACTGAAAGTCTTTGTACTTGCAGGTGTGTGAGTGGAACAATCGGGGGATGAAGAGACGAAGGAACCAGGAGATGAGGAAACAACAAAGATCCAGGTAGATTCAGAAATGGGTCAGGTAGGTTCTCTGATGTGAACTGTAAATCAGATTATGCGTGAGTGATAGAGAGTGCCTTTTGTGATGGAATCAGGTGGACAGGTGATGGTGATTAGAAATCAGATGACTTGGGCAGTATCCTCATACCCTTAAATGCTTGAGGGAGCAGCCATTTCTAGTGGTGTCCAAAATCATAGTGGATGTTATAAAGTACACTGAATCAATCCCACAATACACAACAATAACATATCTACAACCCATGCTCTAGATTATGAGAATACTCATAATGCACAGCGAGAGTTCGCGCACCAGATAAATTTTCATGTCTGACCAGAAGATGGCATCTAAAGTGCGATTTCTGCGCTGTAAGTTTAAAAATAAAATGTTTAAGTAAAGTATTTAATTAAACGCTGATGTGGTTCTCCCGTATAAATAAAAGTAATATAATAAAGAGTCTGCTAAATTACTGGAAAAATTATATTCTGGGGACACAAGAAAACTAACCGAGTTAGTGGTGCCATCTATCGGCGGTGTCTGTCCCGACATTAAAGTACAAAGTTGTTTGTTTTGAGGGGTGAGGGATGGTTGGTCTTTTCTCTTGTCTTCCTTTTTTGTCCTCGGCTGATAACATGCCTGATTAAAGTAGTCTAACTTTTGTATACATGAGAGAAACCAAAAGTTTTTGTTTCGTTACTAACAGACCGTGTTAAATATAACAGGGTAAAATTCATTCATAAAGGAGTAAATAAAATAAATTAATTTTATTCACTGTTTTAAGTGGACTGTAATATTGTACTGTTGTAGGGAATGTTGATAGAAAGAATAGGGAGCAGTTTCGGATACAGTATGGGAATGTGCACAATGTTAGGTTAGGTGGCAGTGATGAATGCCTGACAACAGCACACAACTGAAAATGAACATTCATTTGCTATTATGAACAATTTAGTGTTTTGTGTATGCAGAGAGAATTTTAAAATATGATTGAAACTGTAATTATATTCCAACATTTATATACATCCATTACATTCCAGCATTTACATTGAGATGTGCTCTGCTGCTCTCGCGCTTTGGTCGGCACTGGAATAAACCATGACAGAAGTCATTGAAATCAAGCATTTTCATAGCTCAGCGCTTTCTGTGTCTGGTGTGAAAGCCATTTTAGATCATACAGTGATTAGGGAGAGTGAAACTAGCCTGAGCTGGCTGAATACTGCTGACCAGTGTTATGCACCATAGCCTTTTTTCATATATTTTATTTTCACCTGTTTTCAGCTGAAATTTTTTTGTGGCTTGGTGCATCCCTGTAGCCAAAATCTCTGTATTGCCAAAAGCTCTTTATCATGAAATTAATCTTTGCTTATAAATTTAAAAATTATTCATAATGTCAAGTAACATTTATGTTAGGGGTGTGACTAGATATTGTGATTCGGTGTGTGGCATCAAATTCCATTAAAACACTTTCCTATTTCTTCATACTTGCGTCCAATAGGGAGTCACAGAGCCATGAAATGTTGTATGAAAGCGAAACTTTAAAAAAATGAAATGCCAAAAATTGCATTATTTTGATTTGTGGAAAGGAGTTCGATTTCTAATGTGAAATTGTAGAGGGGGAAAAAATAGTCAGTAAAGTTTATAGCTAATATTGAGAAGTGTTTTCATGTCCTTTATGACATAGAATTCATTAATGCAAGTAAAACACAATTTATTGCAAGTGGATTTCAAAAAGCACCTAACATAGCAAATATTTTGCCAATATTTAAAATTATAATAAGACTTTTCTGTTTTGTCAACAATCCCTGTTGTAAGAGCAACAAATAATAACGACTTGTAGTTGATCATTTGGAAAAAGCAGAAGGTAGATTTTCTTGATGAATCGTTTGTTGATCTGCATCCCAGTCATCACAAATACTGCAGAAGACCTATTGGAACCCACATGGACCCAAGATTCTCACAGAAAGTTTGGTGAAGGAAAAATCATGGTTTGGGGTTACATTTAGTATGGGGGAGTGTGAGAGATCTGTAGAGTGGATGGCAACATAAAAAGCCTAAGGTATCAAGACATATGTGCTGCCCATTACATTACAAACCACAGGAAAGGGCAAATTCTTCAGCAGGATAGCACCTGTTCTCATACTTCCGCCTTCACATCAAAGTTCCTGAACGCAAAGGAGGGCAAGGTACTCCAGGATTGGCCAGCCCATTCACCAGACATCAACATTATTGAGCATGTCTAGGGTAAGATGGAGGGATTGAAGATGAACACTGGGAGCCCTGCAAGATCACTTTCTTTGCAGTTCCAGATGACTTTGTTAACAAGTTATTTGAATCATTGCAGAGATGTATGAATGCAGTCCTCCAAGCTCATAGGAGTCATATACACAATATTAATTATTTTTCCACTGTACCATGACTTATTATTTCAATACAGTACTGAACATTATTTTTGCTAAGTGACAAGAATTTTGTCTAAGCAAAGTCAGACCTTACTGTCCTAATTAAATAATTAAAAATCAAGGCATGATCATATTTTACTTTGGTAAAATAAGCGTAATCTAGAGCCCTTTGCCTTTCATATAAGCCACTTTTTATACCAAATGATCAACCAAAAGTGAAGTTATTATTCGTTCTTCCTAAAACTGGCAGGCAACAAGACTTTTGTCAGGTAGTGTTTATTAGCAAAAAAGTGTTTGCATGTCCTTTACTGCATAGAATTCGTTAAAATAGAAGTAAAATAACATTTTTTACAGGTTGATTTTTAAAAAAGAACCAAAGAAGTTTTTGAATAAAAGAAGTTTTCCATTCATATATTTTATTATTGAAGATTTCTTAAAAATTGTGTAAAAAAATCTAGTCTTGCCTTGTTCTCATGAACCCAGTCTCGTGTGTCGTCTTGTCTTATGGAATAAACATTTCATCCCACCCCTAATTTAGAATAAAAGTAAATGAATGATCAAATATCTAAGCTTAATAAGCTGAGGTGATAATAGGATGGGGAGATCTGGCTAGCAACATTCTACACAGTGCTTCTATACTTTTATGATCAATTCGTCATTGATGTGTAGTTTTGACACTTAAATTATGTCAGCCAGTCCTGTAGGGCGTTGTTGTAGAGAGCCCCAAATTTACCATTGTGTCATTGTGTGTTTAACCTTTGCCTCTATGTCTCGCTGCTCATTATAGTGCTATAGTCATCTGGTTGAGATGTTAACTCAGGGTCATTAAATATCCCTGGGTGCTTTTCCAAAACAGTAGAGCTAAAACCTTGGCATCCAGGACAAAATTATCCAATTGGCTTTCATCAATCACAGCTTCCTCTTCATTCCCACATATATAGTTGTCTGCTCTCCATCAATAGCTGGTGTGATGAGAGCTTTTGTACGTTGCAAATGGCAGCAGAGAATCCAGGTGCTATACAATGGTGGCTAACAAAGTGCTAAATATACAGAATTATGATTATTATTTATTATTAGACATGTGCTCTTGAGGGAAAGCGCTCTTTATGTGTAAATTAGGCCTTGGCCCGGCCTGGCCCTGTTACACAGTACACACTGCGAGCTGACATTAATGAGCAGTGAGCGATCTGGTGATTTAGAGGTGGAGCAGCTCCACTCCACACTAGGAAAATAAACGCAAATAATAGATCTCCGGGCTGTAATTAAACGGATTGTGATTCAACAATGAAGTCATAAGCGTGTCATTTAGCTGGAAGTAATGCAGCCTGTGAGTCACATTAAGAAGTGTGATCACATCTCCCTGCGTGGCGAGACTCGCGGCAGCGCCATAGTAACACGTTGTTGTCACCTGTGAGCAGTGGCACAGGCTGGCACACTGGGCGATGACGTGGCAAAGCGCTTGCATGGTCCAGACGTAACCTGCTGCTCTGTGCTTTTTATGAGCTTGCACTGAGTTAACTATTGTGTAGGGCTTTTCAAGGGCTAGGTAAAACCCAACTAGTTTTTATCAGTAGACTTTAACTGTGCAAACTCGGTGCATCTCATTTGAAAGTAAATATATCCTGGCTTACAACTTCTGTTATGACACATTTTTCGCTCCCGGGGCAATGCATCTTCGAGACTTTCTTTTAAGAGACAGTTAGTACCATTAAGTGTGCCTGTTTAGCGTATTCAGATCAAATAATAATGTCCATTCCTTCACTGATGTCATAACAGTCCGCTTTGGGTGACTCCCTCGTGGAGGTATTAAGTTTTGTTTATTAAAAAAGCTTTTAACCATATCTTTTTGTTAACTTGTGAGATGTTTTTATAATACACCATTAAAAAAATAACTGAATTAAATTTACAGTTTAAAACAGCCAGCTGTGGTGGTTGGCACAACTTAGGAAAAAAAAATGCTGTACTATATTGGAAAAAAGGTAGCATTTTAAGTTTTACCGATTTAAAGGGATCGTTTAACAAAAAAATTTAATTGACTCCCTATTTACTCGCCCTCAACTGTTTCTTTATTCTGTTGAACACTAAAGAAGATGTATAGCTGGAAAACACTAACCATCCAGCCGAAGACGTTAATATTAGGTTAGATTTAGGTCACCAGCATCTAGGGACAACATAATTTTAACGTCCAATGATGACGTGAAATGATGTTAATATTGTGTTGATTTAAGGTTGTCTCAGAAAGTGAACAAAATTCAACGTCGAGTCAACAACCACTGAATGATAACGCTCTTCTGGCTCTGGGTCTGGTGCCTTTATTTAATTTTTCTTCTTCATAGGTAAAAAAAAAAAAGCCAGTATGCCCTATTTTCAAGGTTCAAACTAAAATGGAGAGGCGACCCTTTAATCATGTCCCCCCCTAATCTTGGAATACTCTTCAGTCGGAACAGTCCTTGATAACAAACAACAATAATCCATTTCTCAATGGATGTGTATTTAACATACTGTAATATGGTATAGCTGAATAACTAAACTGTATTTTGTATATTAGCTTTACTTTTGATTTATTATTATTTTTCAGAATGTGTTGCGAACCTCTTGGCCAGGTCACCCTTGTAAAAGAGATGTTTATCTCAATGGGTTTTTATCTTGTTAAATAAAGAAAGATTTAACATCCTAAACCAACATCAAATTGATGTCAAATACTGATATTTAATCATCAGGTATGGCAACCAAAATCCAACGTCTGATAGACGTAATTTTGGTAGCGTCCACATTACGCCAAGATGTAACATCACTAGAGGTTGATATTTAGTTGTTTCTAGGCTGCGATGGAAAGTGTTCAATGTCAGACAGATGTTTTATTTTGGTCATTGATGTCGGCCTGATGTTGGGTTCTGACAACAACCCGATTTTCTTTCCAAACAAAATGTAATGTCCCACGATGTTGGGGTACAATGTCAATCTGACGTCATGGTGACTCAGTGCCAAGCAAGCACAGGTATTTTCATATAGGAAAAATAATTCTATACAGGTTGATGGAGCTGTTTTCAGGTTTTTTCAGGTTTCTTTTTTGTTCAATAGGAGAAAAAAAACTGTTTTGTGACTGTTTTCAGTATATAATTTAAATGTTTCTTATAATATATAATATAAAACCAAATTACTTCTATGTTTGATTTTATAATACAGTATACTGACAACAACCTTTGAAGCACATCAGGGGTAAGAGAGGAATCAAAGTATTATTTTTCATCTTTCCATGAGTTAATGTAAATGGGTTGAAGAAAAAAAGTTGTTTATCTCAAATAGTATTTAGAACTTTAAGCATATTTACAACAAGAAGCATTTTAAAACACTTCAAAGATCACAGTGCAGCCCTAAACACTAACTAATTATAATTCTAAATATTAAAATTTTATTTAAAAAGTTCAGTATGATCACTTATAATTTAATATTCTTAAATTAGTACAGGTCAATATGAGAGTTGTTGTTTTTTCACGTAATCAAATGTCACATTAAATAACGATGGAGCACATATTGTGTGATAACATTTTCTTAGAAGTTATTTGAAACCTAATATACTTGTATACTTGCGTATACAATTCAACATATTGTATTAAAAATAGCTTTTTTAAATTTAATTTGAAAACAACACAATGTCTTTGCTCCATACACTAATGCATTCAAAGACTACATGTGCAGATTTAATATTTATTGCTGTGTAGATTAATACAATAATTGAGTAAAACATTAGCTACCTTTTTTTTATCCACCTATTTTTATCAACATTTTGGATATGCGCATGAAAAAAATGTTTGACAGAAACACCAAGATGCCCATACATTTTGAAAATGTGCGTAAAAAACATATGCGCATAACTGTGTACAATAAACTTTTTATTCGATAAGAAAAGATGCGCATAAACTACAATGAAAACACTTTTACCTAACAAATTCCAGCATGTGCATTAAAAGGTCATGT
Source organism: Danio rerio (assembly GCF_052040795.2). Taxonomy (NCBI): domain Eukaryota; kingdom Metazoa; phylum Chordata; class Actinopteri; order Cypriniformes; family Danionidae; genus Danio; species Danio rerio. Next base: position 27,566,380 of record NC_141027.1, read on the forward strand.
GATTTAGTTATAAGAGATTATGTAATGATAAATAAATATGTGTATGAATGGATAAACCAGCATGCTGAACACATTGTAAAACTTCTGGAATGTTGTTTTGGTCGTTCTAAAATACGTTAACCGTTTCAGTATTATCATTTACCTCCCGATTGTCAAGAGCATCTGTGTTCCATGTCTCATGCAACTACTTGTTCATTGCGTGTCATTTTATTAAAAAAGAAGAAAATCACACTGCTTCTCCTACTGCAGCAAATTCCATTTTTACTTTTGATATTTGCCCCCAGTTAATCAGTTAGCGAACAAAAACTCAAGTGAGTGTCTTGTGAATACCATGCTCAATTAGAGCACAAACAAACAGAAACATGTTTGTCTTTTGTCAACCCCTTTCATTACAGGAGATCAAGTCACATATGCTCAGTTTTTAGTGGTGGTAACTCAGTCAAAGTTGATTAAATTAAATTAGTCTCCCCCTGCTTTTTCTTCTTTTTTTTTCTACCTGTGAACCCAGTGTGGCACCCCTGCTGTAAAGGCCAGAACTAATTATGCCGTTTCTCGCTCCCAGATTTTCACACCGCTGCCTGAAACATCTGCAGCCTGTCATGTAGCATCCTATTCATTTCTACTTAATTTGATCCTAATATGTGTCTACATGAGGAGCCAGATGTTGCCGGAGACTGTGGCACTGAAAGTTTTGTTTCAGAGAGTTTGAACTGTGCATGGGAATTTGAACCCTCGCTTTGCCTGGCGTGTATAGATGGCAGGCAAGATTATTTCCATAATCATTAATATGTAATAAAACATGGTGATTTTTTTTCTCTCTTCGCTGCAGTCTGTCAGAACACATTGCAATCCATCCAAATTTGACATACCTCCCTTGGGTGGGACCGAAATGTTGTTTTTCTGTCATTAATTCCACGTTTTATTTTTAAGGGATCCTTGCCATCTCTGCTGACACAAAGATGCTGCATTACAGCAAGCATATAATTATTTTTTTGCATTATTATATATATTTTTGCCCTCAAGAAGAAAATAAAATCCTGACACTAAAAATAAAATGTGGGAAATATGATTCACAATCTAAAAAAAAAGTTTATAATGAGTAGATTTGATTACATCTCACTTAGTCCAGCAGAATTTTGTAATGTCGCTCAGCGTTTTTCACATTAGAGTGATTTACAGAGTATCAAAGCTCTTTGGCACTTTTCCACTATTTTAGTGCTTTGCATGTTGTATGTGAGCTTCAGCAGAGACTTTGGTGTTGTTTTCCTGTTGTAGTTCATTGGGGGAGAAGGGTGCATGGCTCAGCACTTGTCTGATTAAGGAGATGAAAACCCTCGTGCTTCTCTCATAATAAGCACCATATGTTGCCCACTGGCCCCTCACTTGTGCCTTGTCATATCGAGTGGCTCCCAGACATGCCTCTTGACATGCCCTGCATCAAGCTCCTGGCCTGAACTAATGAGAAAAGTGTTTAGCGCTGGCGAGCACATCCCCGGTCCTGAGTGCAAGAGTCGCGTCGCTGGAGAAGATGTGGGCCATATGTCCCGAGTGCCCAGCCCCCTTTCCTCTGCGTTGGCATATGGAGGGCAACCTCCCCTGATGGCACAGGGTCCAAAAACATGGCAGACACTCTGCCGGTGATGTGTTCTTGCTGTTATTAGACTCGCTATGCCTGTACATTTCTATTTAGTGTTTGTTAAATTAGTTCAGATTAGCGTTTACTGTGTTAACTCTATCCCTGCTATTGTTTAAAAAAAAAAAAACAGTTGCCAGCCATCTCCAGCATTATTAATCATTTTAATTTAAATTTCACAGCCCTCAGAATATTTTCTTCCAGGTATATATGACCATTTATGACCTCCTTTTTAAAAACCTTGCATTTGGTCTTGACGTTTATATTTTAGAACCACTTGAATGCGAATAGGGTTAATCAAAAATGCAATAAAAAAAAATAGAAAAGTGCTGTTTTTAAAAAGGGGTACATTTTTGACATTTTTAGGAGTTTTAGAAGAGCTATTACAACCTAACAGACAACCTAACAGACTTCTCCTACTCACCATTTATTACTCTTTTTATTCTTAAGGACCATTCACACCAAGCATGCTAAATATAAACATAATGCAAATTATATTTGATTTTACACTAATGAATGATAACGATGTTTATTTTTAGATTATACTTTATGTTTGGGACTACCCAGCAGGTGTCTTCAATGTGCGATTAACGCATCTGTCCAGTGAATCCAGCTCGTGGTCTCAATCTAATCAATTGCTAAAAAATTAATTATTTTTAAATGAGGGAACACAAAGACGGCAAAACTAGCACAGGATACCCGAGATATTTTATTTTTTATTTCAATTTTTGCAAGTGTGGTGACGCCATGGCGAAGTAGGTAGTGCTGTCGCCTCACAGCAAGAAGGTCTCTGGTTCAAGCCTCATCTGGGTCAGTTGGCGTTTCTGTGTGGAGTTTGCATGTTCTTCTCTACGTTTGCGTGGGTTTTCTCTGAGTGCTGCGGTTTCCCCCACAGTCCAAAGACATGCGGTACAGATGAATTGGGTAAGCGAAATTGTCTATAGTGTATAAGATGAATGATTGAATTATTGCAAGTCATACATATTGATCAGTATGACAATTATTGCATGTCTTATATTTTTATCATTGTTTCCCATAGCATAATCATTAGTTTCCTAGATAGTCATATTCTTTTTAATAATTGTTAAAAAAAAAAAAGACTGCTTAAAATAACATCAAGCAGAAGTTCTCAAAAAATGATGTCTGTAACTTGAAAGATTGTGAGCTTTTTATATTTCAACTGAATCTGACTGGCTGTAAGTTTTTCGTTGTTAATTAGCTGCGGAAAAAATAAATCTGTAAGCGATCCGGATGATTTTGTTTTCTCTACGTCTTTAATATTATAGCTATTTTCTGAACTCTTCTTTCGTTTTACATTTAGAAAGATTTTATAGATCTTCATCGTTATCATGCGTGAACAGGCCTTTGTAAAGAACTAACTTAGCTGTGAGTAAATGGAACGTTGAGTCACCACGAACAAGGATGAAATTTGATTAATGCAAGCACATCCAAAATGTATTATTTGGAGTACATTGTGGCCAGTTATTGCATTTTCTTATATATTGTTTTTACTCAAGTGAAGCGCAACGTTCCTGTCCGGAGACATCAACACTGATTCAGACTTGTACTATTGAAATGTACACCAGTGTGTCTAGAGAGGCATCTGCTCCTGTTTAACCCCATATAGCATTAAGTGAAGCGGCAACCCGCACGCGGCCTTCGCCTGCTGCACGCCTGTCCCGGGATGTAAAAGAGAGTTGAGCTTCTGTGCAAAAGGGGAAAAGGGTTGTTGAAAATTATCTCTTATTTCTGTTATGTATAGCTAGAATTTGAGATGTGTATAAATCATGATCTCTAATCACACACTCACTAGATGTCCTGACTGCATGTATTGCCAGGTAAAATGATCAAATCACATTTATCGTATTTGATTATTATTATTATTTATGCTCTGTAAAACTATCCAGAATTTTAGCAGTTTTACATATTTGGTGATTTATGTTTTTCTTCCTTTTTTTTTCCTCGTTTATTTATGCTTTTAAATTTCATTATGGGGCATTGATCTTTCTTCCAACAACTTTTAACCTTGAAAAATAAAAAGTGATTTTGAGTAACATTTTACTAGTTTAAAGTGATAAATTGTCTGTGTTGATGTTGTATAATAAGTACAAAAACCTTGTAATAAACTGCCAGTACATTTTCTGTTTACAGACTTACAAATATATTATTTCTTTTATATTATATTATATTATTTCAAACTACTAAAATGTAAAAAAAAAAGTCAATTTGTTAAACTGTATAGTTGAATTTTCAACATCAAAAGCTAACAGCGGAGGTCAAGGTCCCATAATGCAGTTATATTAAAATTATCATGGTAAATTGATGTGGATTATACTGAATACTTATATGGGAAATTATCCACTACTGGTAAGAGCTTTATATTTAACCTTTAAAAAAAATAAAAAATAAATAAACATTAAAATACAGATACATTAAATTCAATATAGGTGACAGTAAACTAATTTGTAATTTTTAAAAGATTTCGAGTTAAATAGACTTTTGAACTTAAAACATGTATTTATCCAGTAAAGCTGGAAAATACACAGATTGTTTTCAGCATTGATATTTTCTATTTATTTTTTTTAATTTAAAGGAGATAAGAGAGGCAGAGAAAAAGTAAGAAAGAAATAAAAAAAACAATAAGATCAGAAGTTAAATGAACAGTAGACTGGTCACGTACTGTAGGTCCTTACAATTCATGGTGACAGAAACATACATTGAAAGTCAGAATTATTTGCCCCCTTTTCTGTTTAACGGAGAGAATTTTTTTTCAGCACATTTCTTAACATAATAGTTTTAATAACTGATTTCTGATAACTGATTTCTTTAATCTTTGCCATGATGACAGTAATATTTTACTAGATATATTTTTAAAGACACTTCTACACAGCTTAAAGTGACATTTAAAGACTAAGCTAGATTAATTAGGTTAACTAAGTCAGGGTAATTAGACAAGTTTTTATATAACGATAGTTTGTTTTGTAGAACATTCAAATATAAAAAATAGCTTAAAGGGGCTAAAAATATTGACCATAATGTTTTTAATTTATTTATGTATTTATTTATTTATTATTATTTTTAATAAAAAAAATAATTCTCCAGAAGAAGAAATATTATTTGACATACTGTGTAAGTTTTCTTGCTCTGTTAAACATAATTTGGAAAATATTTTAAAAAGAAAAAAATATTTCAAAGAGAGGCTAATAATTCTGACTTCAATCAAGTATTTTTAGTTTTAGTGAAAAAAGTCATTTTTTCCATATTTTAAACTTTGGTAACAATATTCAGACTTTGTTAGAGGTTCAGATTGTAGCCACTTTCGAGTTACAGCCTTCTTGCTGGTTGCTTAATTGCCAAAGTAAATTGTTGAAAGAGCAATCCATTCCATCACCACAGATATTTTGTAATACTTGTGCTATATCCTTCCCGCTTGTGCTTGATCCTTTTAATCAAATAATAAATAACGGTAGTCTGAGAACTTAATCTGGAGTTTATTTGCTTAAGTAAACAGGAATAAAAAGAAAAGACATTATGACAATTATCAAGTTGTCAAAGATTTATTTGTATTTAAAAATTAGGATCTTATCGTATGGTCAAATCAAAGTTAAAGTGAAAAAAAAAAAAATCTAAATCAAAATTGGACTTGACATCTAAAAGTAGCATTGCCCATCATTGCTCTCTCCCTGCATTTCTTCATAGTAAATGGGTGCCTCTCCTCTAAGAGGTGCTCCTTTGTCACGTCTAATTGCTTTTATTGTAGTTTAGCAACATGTCAAAACTAGAAAAAGCTGAAATCAAAGACTCGGACTCATTGAAACGCCTATAATTATTGATGCTTTTTCATCATCACATTTGTAGCGCTCCTCGCAGCTCCACACTGTCTTTCCTCGGCAGCTCATGTAAAGACAGTCAGAGAGTGCCAGACGTGGCTTTGTGCTCTCAGTTTCTGTGCTGTCACACTAGATGACTGTGCAGGTTCTCCAGGCGAATGAGGCTGTCAGCTGACTTCACGCTCATTGTCTAACATTCTCACACACTCTGCCAATGAAAGCTTTGCCCCCTCAGGCAAAGTACATGGCAGCCTGCTTTGTTCTACATGCTACTGAAACGCTGCTTCTCTCCCGCTAAACTGGGAGCGTCCGATGCAATTAATGTAACAGAGAAGAAATCTCACTCTGTGATGCAGAGGCAGGATCCTGCTCACAGGCTCTTTTTAATTAATTTTGACATGTACAGTAAATTATTAGAGTGCACGCAGGATGTTGAAACAGATGCATGGACTTTTTATTGTTAGAAAGAGCGGAGTAAGATATGTTATTTAACAACATGCATAGTTTACATTTCGATTTACACAATACAGCTATACATTGTATACAGTAATATACATGTACATGCATTTGTTTGTGTGTGTGTGTGTGTGTGTGTGTGTTAAGGCTGGAACATTGCTGTATATATTTTTTTTTCAAAATATATTGCAATATTAACACAATTTCACCAGATGAGTTTTAAAACTGTTTAGAAAGAAAGAATTTATCATTTTAGATTGATTGGGATTCTGTAGGTGAGTGCATCTAATAAACCAAATAATCTACATATTATACAAATATAATCTACATAATATACAAATAATCTTTTATTGGAAGTCTAAATGTATCCAGGTATGCAGTAATTAAATATTTAAATGTTAAAAAACACTGCCTTCGTTTTATGATGAATTGGTAACTTTACAATAAGTTTGTATTAGTTATAGTTATTTAATGCATTTGCTAATATGAATAAACAATGAACAATACATTTATTACAGTATTTGTTTGTTAATTAACGCATAAATGTGTGTGTGTGTGTGTGTGTGTGTGTGTGTGTGTGTGTGTGTGTGTGTGTGTGTGTGTGTGTGTGTGTGTGTGTGTGTGTGTGTGTGTGTGTGTGTGTGTGTGTGTGTGTGTGTGTGTGTGTGTGTGTGTGTGTGTGTGTACATATACACGGTTTTTATTTCTTTGGTTATTACTAATCGTTTAAGTTGGCATCTGAGACATCACGTTGTTTCAGTTAGTAATGTTTTTAAAATATTTGCATATTTTAATTCTTGTTTTTTTATAATTAAACTTCTTACAGAGTTTTCATGGGACATTTTTGTTTTTATAAATGATAGATATTACATAATAATAATAATAATAATAATAATAATAATAATAAAAAAAGTATTAATAATAATAATAATAATATTTTATTTATATTAATAATAATAATAATAATAATAATAATAATAATAATAATAATAAATACAACAGCAACAATAATAAACGGCATATATTTATAGAATATTAGATGTTGGTATTTTTCCCTCTTTTTACCACAATACGGTGAAATATTAACTGCATCTTTGTATTTTTGCTCTTTAAGCTATATCTGATGCTGCTACTGAAAGTCTTAAGGGAGCTACTCTTATTTTTACTGCCTTTCACTATGATCTGTGTGAATTGGTTATTAATGATGCACTCTGATATTTCTGAAATCTATAATTCATTATCAGTCACTGTCCATGTGACCATCTCTTAGATAGTGCTCCTGGAGGTGTTTTGAGCACTTCATTATATCTCCAGCGTCAGTCTTTGGGGAGAACCGCTCGGGCCGTCAGTCTCTCTCCACTCCAACACACTCACATATCAGAGAGCGGCGAGCAGACGCTGAGAGCGGCACACTGAGCAAAAACACACGCCAGAGCTGCTACTGTCAATAAAGAGTGTGTGCGGGCAGGTGTGTATGCGTATGACAAAGAGGAATTCGCAAAAACAGCAAAAAACACGTCAAGATAATGCCTCGGTTGTAACTAGAAGCTAAGAGAAAAAGAGAGACTATGGACATTGTTCCTGCTGTGAGAGAACAGACCGAAAAAAAGGAAACAAAACGGAGACACATAAATATAAATGTATGAAATGGTCATTATTATTTCATACAAATGCCTTCTTTGCCTGAAAAATTTAAGCTGCAGCGGCAGTGCAAATGCGGCGTATGTCAGAAGAAAGCCCAGGGACCACAGATGATTTAACTGGGAGAGGAGAGCGTATGCAAAAACCACATGTGCAACAGCCAGCAGTAAACAGTAAATATGTGGTCAGCTTGGCAGGACACTGCATTTTCTTTAGAGTGCACAGACAATTTGTGTCAAATAAGAAGAAGGCAAACTCTCTCTCTCTCTTCGGGACCGAGGAAACACCCTTTTTTTTCATTTTGTGAGTGACTATTTTGAGGCCGTTTGTTGTAGGGTACACCCTGCTAAAGCTGACTGCTATATTGATTTTTTTTTTTCCAGTCCAGCATACAGTGGAAGTAGTATATATATATATATATATATATATATATATATATATATATATATATATATATATATATATATATATATATATATATATATATATATATATATATATATATATATATATATATATATACTGTGTACTGTAGAAATAATACTATGGTCAATGCATATTTGAAAAATGATCTGGGTTTTCTACTGCACTTGGAATAAACACAATAGCAGCTATGGAAAACTGTAGCACAATATTTATTCCTATTTTTTTATTGGTCTTTTGTACGACAAAACTAATTAAGGAATGAGTGATGTATTGTAAACAGTAATATAATGTTCATTGCTAATCCCATCCCCTGACCCTTTATTAATTAACTCAATTAACAAAACAAGAAAAATAAACAAATACATAAACACAAACTGAAGAATATCAGATTCATAAGTACATAACATCCGACAGTAGCTGCATACTGATTAGGGCTGCGTGATATTGAAATAATCTGATATTGCAATATTTAACTTTTCGCCGATAAATATTGTAATATGAATGCGGTTTCACAAAATAGTTCTATTTGACTGTTTTCTTGAGAGTCTATCAGTATTCTGGTTCAGAATAATTCCAATGCAAAAAATGCTTTTCTTTCTTTGCCTTGTCTTGCTAGTCCAAATATCTAAAAAAAAAAAAAAAAAATTAGATCAAGTAAAAATATAGTTTTATTCTTAACTCTAGAGAAAATAACACAAAATTAAGATTTTTTTCCCTTAAAACAAGCAAAATTATCTTCTTGTACAGTAAAATAATCTTGTTTTTGCTTTGAAATGTAGATATTTTGACTTGAAGCAAGACAAAAGTTGTAAGTAAGAAAAACTTTTTTTTTTCATAATTCATATAAATTCCATATAGATAGAGTAATTAAATACAATTCTACTGTATTACTTAAATATACACAATGCCAGCTATGGATGCTGAATTGAGTGAATCTCTACATTGCTTAGCAAAACTGTAGCACATTATTTATTTCAATCTTTTTATTGAACTTTGGAATGTCAAAGCGCATTAAATATCAAAAGAGTAATGTATTGTAAACAGTAATTTATTGTTCATTGTTAACCCCATCCCCTGACCCCCCTCGTTCATTAACTCAATTAAATGAACAAGAAAAATAGATATGTAAATGCATAAACACCAAGTGAAGTACATTAGATACTTATGTACATAACATCAGAGAATAACTTCATACAGATTAGGTCTGCGTGATATTGGAAAAATCTGAAATTGCAATAAATATAGCGATATGAATACGGTTTCACAAGATAGCACTACTTCACTGTTTTCTTGGGAGTCTATCAGTATTCATGTACAGAAATTGAATAATCACAATGCAAGAAAAATGGTTTTCTTACTTTGCATTGTTTTGTTTCTAGTCCAAATTTAAAGAACAAATCATAGGTTAAGAAAAATAATGTTTTTTTTGTCTTGTTTTGCCTTGACATGTAGATATTTGGACTTAACCAAGAAAAAAGTTCTAAGTTTAAAAAGCTTTTTTTTTTTTCGTAAATCACACAATTTCTATTTAAATACAGTAATTAAAAACGAATAACTGAAGATTGCTTGGTGGCGCAGTGGGTAGCATGATTGTCTCACAGCAAGATCACTGGTTCGAGCCCCGGTTGGGTCAGTTAGCATTTAAATAAGCTAAATTGGTCGTAGTGTATGCGTGTGAATGCAAGTGTATGACTGTTTCCCAGTATTGGGTTGTGGCTGGAAGGGCATCAGCTGTGTAAAACATATGCTGGAAAAGTTGGCAGTTCATTCTCCCAAGGCGACCCTTGAATAATAAAGGGAAGCCGAAAAGAAAATGAATTAATGAATAAAATTCTTTAGCTTGTGGTCGACTGTAATCCAGAATCAACATTGCATATCTGCAATGTAACTATTGCAAATGCACACATTGCAATATCGATGCTGAAACTATATATTGTGCAGCTCTAATACAGATGTAAAAAAAAAATTAACAGTTAATATTAATAATAATAATAAAAACTTGTCATAAGATGACAATTTTACAGGTTGCAGATCTAGGTGTATAGCACATTATTCAATTTTAGCTTTTCAGCTTGCATATTAGCTATGTTATTAAGTAGATTAATTAATATATGTTTAGCATACATGATTCACAGTCAACTTTTTATTAGCTTGCTCAGCACTTAGCAGCATACACCTGTATTCACCAAAAAAATCATTAATTTTTGGTGATCACTTTACAATAGCTGATTAGCATGAAAGGACTGTTCCAGAAGTCATCTCTCCATCTGCTCTAATGTCAGTGGCGTTTTAGCGTGAATAATGTTGTGCAAATTCTCTCTACATTCAGATCAAACCTTTATCTCCTCCCCAGTGTGCTGGGCAGCTTTCAGGCAGATTACGGCTCATAATGAAAGCACTAAATAGGAAGCCGAAATGATTTATTAGGACAAATGTGAGAGGGAGGTGATTGGTGTGATAAATATTTACACTTTGAGTTGGGGTGGTGTTTTTGAATATGTACTACACAGGCTTTTATTTGGGAGCTAGATCTAAAAAAAACAGGCCAACCGCTCTCTAAAGCGTGCATCGCCTCATGATACGAGAGCTGGCTTTTTGCATAATTATTTGTTTCCACCAACACCAGCAGCATATGCATTTGCGCCATGTCCTATTGATTTAGCCAATGTTGCATTTCACTGACGTTTTGAAAAGCATGAGCCTAATTAGAGGCCTGGCTGATGATGCTCTGTCCTCTCAGTCCATCGTGAGGAATTAACTGTCTCTATCTCCGCATTCTTCTGCCGCGGCATCATTGACCATCTGCACATAAAAATAAACAAGAAAATGATTTTTGTGCCTCTGTAGAACCCTCACAGCAGTGGCACCTTTGATGTGTACTCCTTGATCTGTTTGGCCCATGGTGTCATATCCCCCTGTGATGTACGGGATTAATTAGGCGGAACGGGTATTTATCCGTTAAAATCATAATACTAATTTACCCAATGCACTGTGGTGCCTCTGTGGGTGGCGGTGGTGGCAGAAAGTTTTTTTTTTTTTTTTTTTTTCCTCTCTCTCCTTTTTGCTTGAGAAGGTGCTTAGCTTCACATGTGTCAGACTAATGCTTTCCATACAAAACACAGCAAACCCAAATGACTGGCGCTGATCAATTTGACTTGATGCTCTGATGGTGGACTCTTTCTGTATGTATTTTATAGATTAAACCAAAATCAAATCGTTATCAGGGAAATACTACTGCAGAATTTAATATCATTATATTATATTTTATTATATTATATTATATTATATTTACGTTACGTTACGTTACATTATATTATATTACATTACATTACATTAAAGGAAATTTATATACAAACTTATAATAAAAATACTAATAATATACATATCAAGTTTTTTTTTTTTATAATTTTTTTAGTTTGTTTTTTTCACCTTTAGTTTGAATAGGACAGTGAAGGTTGCAGACAGGAAAGTCAAAGGCAAAAGACCTCAAGTCAGGAATCAAACTTGGGTCGCCATGAGCACCATTGCGCTATATTTTGGCGCACTTAACCACTAGGCTTTTGGTGACGATTGCTTTATTGTCATTTCAAAAATATATAGTGCAGTACGCAGTGAAACGAAGCAATGTTCATCCAGGAACAAAGAGCTACATCAAACACCATAAATTGACAACATAACACAGGACTGTACACTACTATAGATTTTTATGGAATGAATAAATAAAACTGCAGTTACTGCAGTTGTTTACTGCAGTAACCAGGGAAACACTGTTATCCCTGCGGTTGTAAAGATGGATTAACATTTTTGTTTTGTTCAGTATATAAAAACAGTTTTAGTTTAGGATTCGTTTGAAGTTAAAAAGTCAGCAATGTTACTGGTTGAAACCTGAAGTGGAGATGAGGTCTTAAAATGTATGTAAAGAGTCTTAAAAAAGGTGTGAAAAGGTATTGAATTTCAATCTCTGATTCCTGTATTTACCCTGAAAAAGTTGTGCACTGTATGTGTGTATCATGCTGTATTTCTTGTTCAGGTAAGATAAAGCTATGAGCGATTATTTTTATTTTCTATGGTTTGAAGCTATTTTTTTTTACAGAGGTGCCCATCAAACCAATTTCCAGCACTCATCTCATTAAATTATCTATTAATTAATTATGACAGCTATGACTTGTCTTGCAAACACATATGAGTGTCTGCTGTCTCCTTTCTCTCTAGCTTTCACAGACACACACACACACACACACTTGCTCTCTCCCTCTCTCACCTCCACCAGCACAAACAAACGCACCTACCCAACCTCTCACACCCTCCCACCCAGCGCCCTCTCCATCGAACCTTGTTTCTTTGTGCTAAACCAAATATAGAGTATATTGTCCATCTGTGTACAATGGGCCAGTGTGGAGCCTGTGGTTCTCCGGACTGAATGTAGCCTGTTCTCCGGCCCTGGGCTGTGAATGCTATCACCGCGCTGCAGCATACGGTCCGCTCACTATTCCCACATCCAGACGCACCGCTCTGGGGATAAGACCGGCACAATTGATAGAAAGTGTATTCTTTTCCATGGGTTCCCACCAGCGAGCCCGTTTCCGGGGCCTTATCAAGGAACAAATGCCTTTGAAAAGCAGGGTAAACAAAGCACCAGGAGGCATTGTTGACCACACTTTGACAGCTCTAATCTAGCTTTTCCATCAGCCTACATTTGGAGTCTGTCCGGACCCCACCCAGCAGCACAAGGGCTCGAGATCCAGATGCTTTCACACCTATGTGCTCGGAGGTGTCTATAGTGGGCTGAGACAGCGTGCCTCTGGTGGTCTTTCATCTGGCGCCCGCTCCCCGTTGAGCAGAAGCAGCACAGCGACTCTTGCACTGTTCCTGAAGAGACGCATCTTTTCTATAGCAGTTTACTGCTTTCTTTCACAGTTTTCTTTTTCAGTTGATGAGGAAATATATGCACTGAAGTGTGCAAGTGTTTGTGAGGTGGAATGGATGCTCTTCCTTTAGAAACTCTCACTGTCTCCTATGAATTCAGCAGGGTTTTTCTTATTTTTTTGTGCACATGCTATTGCATAAAATACATCTGCTGCTTGCCCTTTTATCAAGTGTTTAAAAAAAATCTGAAATTAAATTTAAGGAATTTAAATATTTGAATATAGTAATTAAATTAGCAAAATGTTTATTACATTTAAATTATATATATATATATATATATATATATATATATATATATATATATATATATATATATATATATATATATATATATATTTATATTTATATATATATATTTATATTTATATATATATATTTATATTTATATATATATATATTTATATTTATATATATATATATATATATTTATATATATATATTTATATATTTATATTTATATATTTATATATTTATATATATATTTATATATATATTTATATATATATATATATATATATATATATATATATATATATTTATATTTATATATTTATATATTTATATATATATATTTATATATATATATTTATATATATATATATATATATATATATATATATATATATATATATATATATATATATATATATTTATATATATATATATATATATATATATATATATATATATATATATATATATATATATTTATATATATATATATTTATATATATATATATTTATATATATATATATATTTATATATATATATATATATATATATATATATTTATATTTATATATATATATATATATATATATATATATATATATATATATATATTTATATTTATATTTATATATATATATATATATATATATATATATATATATATATTATATATATATATATATATATATATATATATATATATATATATATATATATATATATATATATATATATATATATATATATATATATATATATATATATATATATATATATATATATATATATATATATATATATATATATATATATATATATATACTTTAAAGAAAGTATGTGTGATGTAGCAGTTTCTCAGCTTGCTCAAGAGCTCACCTTTGGGACAATGAGCCACAGTTTAGTGCCATCTACTGGAAAATAACTGCCCTGCACCTCATTTAACCATCGTCTATCATGGCTTTGCAGACAGAACATCACTTACTATTTCTATAATCATTGTTATAATGTCATAATCATTCAGAATATAGTTACATGCTTTAATCCAGTTAACAGTCTTAAACTAAACGTCAATTGTAAGTAGCACAATGCTATGACCATTTGTTTAGTCAAGAATATGTTGTAGGTTTGTGTGTTTGTGGTTTAACTTATAAACCTTCAATCAGAGTAATGTACACAAAAATATATTCACACACACATGCTGTCAGCTTTCACGCAAATATACGAGTATGAAACATGGCCTGTGTGCTGGGAGTCATTTTCCATTATTTCTTATTCTATATCTGTAATTACATTTGCATAAATTCTCAACTATTGTAAATAATTGACTTTTGGTGAATAACACCCTGTCCAGCTTTATTTGGTAATGAAATGCATCTGCATTTGCATTGAACTACCTACCATAATTGGACCACCTAAAAGCATGTGCGATACCTAATGTCAGAATCAGCTAATTAATGTATCTAGCGAAGGCTGCTTTGCAGTTTTGATTGTTTTGTCACGTAAGCAGGTTGAGCTGCGCATAATGCGCCAAAGACCTCTGCCTGACTTTATGATTTTTCGCTGAATATAAAACACATATTTGTAACACTTGCCTCATCTGCCCGTTTGAGTGAAGAGGCGCAAATCTAGTCTGAGATGGAGCAGGGGAGAGAGATGTTTCCTCCGGTGGCGGATGCGATGAGAGATGGATGGGGAAGTGGAAGTGTGCGTATGTGCTCCCTTCTCTCCATCTGACGCGGAGTGCAATCATGATTACTCACGGAGTGACAGTTTAAGAAAAACCCTGTCCTCTTGTCTCAGCGTGCTTTAAAAATACTCTTCATTATTTGCAGCCACTTTCAGTTTTAATAGCGTGAACACCATTGCCGATCCATATTTCTTTCTTCGGGGTCAGCAATGATCATTTAGATTGCGTCGAGACGCGTCAAAGCAGACGGCATGTTTTTATAGGAGTGCAGAAAAGACGAAGTGTGCTATATGTGAATTAGACGCTGTCTATCTGTTTATAATCCCTTGTAGAAATGCTAAACAAGGACTATTAACATTTAATTATCTCATGGCTTAGTTAAAGCAAATTCCTGTGGATTTATTATTGCTTCTGATTCCGATTTTTGTGCAGTTCTTCCATTCAAAGCTTCAGAAACTTGTCCGTATAAGTGATCTTCACCTGTTCTCCACATCAAAACCTCTCTTCACATCTTCTTGTTTGAAATCCGTTGTGCGTTTTAATATTTTAAGGATGGAACCTTGGACGTCAATAAATTACTTATAATTGGCTTTCATGTTTACGGCGGCGGTTTTCTTAGATTCCTGTGTTATTTTGTGCCATTATGCATTCTGCTCAGCATTATGGATTTTTCCGTAAGCTTAGTTCGCGCAGCGGTAGAGACGCTGAGTAAAAGCGAACACAAACCCCATTTAGCATTGTGCTGGGTGATTCCTGATGGGCCCGCGTGTCCAGCGAACTCTCCGTAGGGCTGCTTTCTATTCCAACTGCCTGAAGGCTGTTTTCCATAGACATATTAATGAGAGCGTCTCCACATCTACCGTCCAGCGCTGCAGTGAGGAAGGGGATGGGCCAGTGTGTGTGTGTGTGAGGGTGCATGGTCCTATTTGCACTATACCTATACTAATCTCACAGCCTTGATCAGGGTACAGTAAATAAACCCCCAAGGCCTCTATTGATCAGCCTTGAATTTGTTTTTCTCCGAACGTGGCATCTAGTTAGTTATTACAGATGTTACTCTGCGTCAATGAATTATTTCATCAAAACAGGTATGCTGCATTAACTATTTATTTGGAAGTAAACTCTCTTTCAGAGCAAAGTGTCCAGGTTGCCACACACACTCTTTTGTGTGTGTGCGTGGCAGCGCTCAGTGGAGGTCGTGGGTCAATATGGACCTTGTTGGATGCCGAGCTCCGATGGTGTTCTCCGCGCTGAGCCGGGATTGTAGCAGTAGGTTACAAACTTCAATCTCTGCAAAAGCAGTGTGCTTTCATTATTTATGGGCGGCAAACAACATGGGGGGCGGAAGAATGAGGTGTCAGGAGTTGAGGGGCTTGTACGTCTTGTTTTGTTGCAGTTATAACAGGTGCAGTAGTGTAATGTTAATTATTCACCTTTGAGCAACTATGTCTTGCATCCTGTCGGGTAAATCCTAGATTTCAATGTCATGCATTTTTTAAGGCTTATTATAGCATCCTGAGTAGATCGCAGTGATGAAAAATTGATACGTACAGTTCGTGTCTTTTGTTCTGTACAGTTTTTAACATGAATAAGACAAAAGAGACCTCCATGTGAAAACAAAACAGTAGCAGATTTGATTTGATGTTTATTAATCTGTCTTTCTGTTTTCTCTTTTATTTGTTTGAGTTGAGTTTTTCAGCCATCCCAGAGGCATCCTCGGGTTGTCCCACTTGTTCATTAATTGCTTCAGTGTCCCTGAGCACAATGGAAAGGTAAAGGATGCTATTACGATGTTCATCTGGATCTTGGTTTAGTACAGAGGAAGTCTCTTCCTTTATCGTTTTCAACTTCATTTTCCTGTCTTGATAAAATGGGGCGTCCCGTAATGTGTCCAGTTGTTGGTTTTAGGCTGGGAATCTCTCTGCTGGGAGTGATTAAAACATAAAGACAGACGTTGGGCTCTGATGCTTACCTCAGCAGTTATAGTGTGTAAATGGCTGACCTCTTTTTGAAGGGGGTCATCATTGTTACCAGAGGATTCTTGGTTTTCAGACTGCGTCCTCCAGAAAAACACACTCTG
Source organism: Danio rerio (assembly GCF_052040795.2). Taxonomy (NCBI): domain Eukaryota; kingdom Metazoa; phylum Chordata; class Actinopteri; order Cypriniformes; family Danionidae; genus Danio; species Danio rerio. The sequence goes on from NC_141027.1 coordinate 27,583,291, forward strand.
AAAGGAGAAAATGCATAGCTGCATTTCATTACATGAACTGTGTATGAAAATGTGTTTTATTCAGTCTACATTTTTTTTTTGTTAAATCGCTCTGTTCTAAGACTTGACAGAGTAAGTATAGCAAATAAAGTATACTGTAGGTACAGTATATACACTGTTATGTTGTAACTGACTTTCTATGCTACTTTGACTGTACTACATCTTACATGGGAATATATTATTTAAAGGGCACCTATGGTGAAAATTATCTTTTGTAAACTGTTTCTACAGAACTGTGTGTAGGTATATTGAGTCCACAGTCATATTGGGGTGATATAAAGACAATGTCTTTTTTTAATTTCCTGACGTTAAAATCGGATAAAAATCCCTCCTATTTTAAGGCTTACCGCAATGTGATGTAGGAGTGTGGTTTCCCCGTCCACCGAATTGATTGACAGCCATATCAACAAGACAGGACTTGTTTTAAGCAACTGGAATTAAAAGATCTGTTCAGCTCTCTGTGATCATCAATCATCATCAGTTGTGATCAAGAATAAGTTTTACAATTTTAAAACATTTTTAAAACAGTGCATGTTTGTAAAGTGATTTTACTGTCTGTACTTTATCACCACAGCCACATGTCAGTACAATTATAAAAGAAGATGCTTCAATCTCAGTTTGTGGACGTTAAATCAGGCTTATTTTGTACATTAACGTAACGGATATCAATACAGCCATGTATAATAACGTGTATCCTGTCACATTTGCCATGCAAAAACAGTGCAAAGCCCTGTGTGTGTCTGTGTATGTCCGTAACCTTTGTAATACCATTGTGTATGAGTCATCTTGAAGAAAGGCTTGAATTAACTCCACAACAAATACATCAAACAGTCATTGGGAAAGTTCTCACTGTAGCATCGTGAGATCTGCTTCCTTCATGTCTGTCACTGTGCTGTTTATCCGACGCAGCCGAGGTGGGAATTGAGGCACACTCTGACAGTCATGTGGGAACCGTGGGCGGGGAGAACCAGCATTAAGATGCAAAAGGCTTATCTTAATTCTTTGAAAAGAGGTAAAATAGGTGCCCTTAAAAATGCACTAATAAAAACCTATTGAAAGCTTACTTAGATTACTTGTATTTTATGTTATCTATGACTATCATCCTTGAATTAAAATATGTAGGATGGCTGTAGATTACATGACTTAAAAAATGTAGGTAACACTTTATTTTGATGGTCCAGTTGAGTATTAGTAGACTGTCTGCTTAATATCTGTTGATACTGCTGCAAAACAGACATTTAACGGACTATAAGAAACTTGCAGATTATAATGCTCTTTGATTTAGATAGATATGTGTTTAAAATATATATATTTTAAAACTTTTTGGTTTATATGACTGCCTGGACAGATATAAAAGCAAGTCGTCCCAACAGTTTATTCGCCCACCACCTTCTGAGAAAAATCCAGCAGAGTCACAGTCAGCAAACCTCAAAAAAAGCTGACTAATTCAAACCAAACATACAGCCTCAACATTATAAGGCTTCCAACAAGTAAAAAAAACTGTTCACAAGAAGCTAAAAGGCTCTAGTTAAAGGAGGGAAGTCTACTGTATTAGCAAGTTGTTGTGGGTCTTGTGGATATATTCACTTGAATTGTTTGTCATAAATGTCAATCTTTACAAGAAATTGTCATAAAAAGTTAAACCTAATGATGATCAGAGATGTTTTTTCTAAGTATTGTTAAAGGTAACTATGGACAAGTGTACCTGTCTTGTTGCTTTGAAAACTTGTGGTTTAAACTTGGGGGGAAAAAGTCGCTTTTTCTTCCTTTTTTCCTTAGACTGGACAACGAAGTTAGTTGAGCCAGGATAAATGTCATGATTGAATTAGTGAAATCGTACACTCACTAACCCAAGTGCTTATGGCTGACTGTGACCACACACCCAAGACTGGCCAAAGAGTCTGTTCATTCTGCCCAGTGTGATTGTTTTCACTGGAAAATTCACTGGCAAGTGCATGTGTTTGAATAGCGCTAGCAGTTTTTAAATATTGTGTTCAAAGCAAAATTGAAAAGGCTATAAAGATGATTAGATTCAATATTTAACATCCTGAGGTGCTATTCCAGGCAATGCTTAGAAACACAGAGAGGGGGAAAATGAAAAAGGAATAAGCCAGAGGACCCCCACCCCTTTTAGATGTTTTACAATAGCGGCTTATTCAAATCCCAAAAAATTACATTTTTCAAGCGCCTTTCATGGCTCTGGCTTTGTTATTGCTTTAACATGGGTATCAGAGACCTATGTTTATTCAACCCTCAATTACCAAAGGCTCAGCCGGCAGGCCTTTAATTGATTGCTTTAATTGATTGGTCGGGGGTAACCATGGCTGAAAAGCAGTTTATCTTAATCAGTTGAGAGGAAATGTAGAGTGGGGCTTGATTTCCTCCAGCTGATCAACCCTGTGTGGGCTAAAAGAGAGGGGGGAGTTTCTACTGGGGAAAGAGAGAAAGAGATAGAGTTAGTGAAATGGATATAGGTGGAGGTGAATCTGGATAAGACTTGAGGGCAGAGATCAAAATCTTTCAGCACTGACCTGTATGGCATACATATTACATCGGTTTAAACAAGTTTTCCCATTTCCGTGTTGACGTAGACATTTCTTGAAATGGTATGGATGAGAAACTTTTAGAAAAAATAAAACATTTAGCTTAATCCTTATGGCCCATGCACACAACAATGGATTTAGGTCAGTCAGCAAAAGTAATATCTTTTGGTCGGTGCAGTGAAATCATTTTTGGGAGTGAGAACATCTCAAAATGCTGGCTCGGGCATAGCCATGCAGATAGGCAAACATAACGTTTTAGAAATGACGTTGCCGCAGACCTCTAGACTAACTTTTTGTATTGGTTGTACTGATGCACCTTTTTTCTTAGGTGCACCAGCACAAAAGGTAGGTAGAAAGTAGACCACATGGAATTTATTTTTTTTACTCGCTATTCATATAGTCAGTATTGACGAATGATTGACGTAAATGTTTGACTAGCAATCTGGTCAACATAAAGTTATTTATTTAAAGCATACATAAAGAACTTTAATAATAATAATTCAGCAAGAAAGGAAACTTACTACCACCCTTCGCTATGTCTGATTGGTTTAATCTAGGGATGCTCCTATTGGCTGGTTAACCGTTAACCTAACGGATACATTTTTGACCCATTAATGCTATCAGTTAAATGGTTAAATTATATTATTATTATAATAAAATTTTTGTTTAAATTGTTTTTTGCTGCATAAATATTCAAAAAACAAACTTGCAACCACATGTAAATTAAAATTTTAAAGTTACTATTAGTTCTTATAAAATAACCAGTTTTAAAAGAGCCTACATGATCTACGAATCAAACAAATCCAAAGATTTACTTGAATGATTTTTGCATAATTCCAATTATTTTTGCTGTCAATAGGTTACTCTATTTAAGGGTATTCCATGTTACAACATTAAAAGAATCTGTTTTTGTTAAGTTTAGGCTGATGTTTTCTTCTTAATATTAATTTCCTTTAAAATCTCTAGCACCATTATTGTGCCTTGTTGCTGGTAAGATTAACCAGTCTTTCTGCAAAACCTATATTGAAACACAAATATGTCTGTACCAGTTTGACCAAAGCAATTCAAAACAGTCCTTCACCTGAAATCACTGCGAGTGAAACGGAAAAAATGAGAGCACACAAGCACTAAGGTAAAATCAGATGCTCAAGACATAATCTTTAAAATAATGACTTGTTTTAAAAAATTTGAGATTTGTGATATTAGATGAGAGCATTTATGTAAAGCTTATTTTCCGTTGAGTGACCGATTTGATATAGTAGGCCTGCATATTTTATTTGACAAAAAAATTTGTATGATTGGAAAAAACAGCCTATGCTGGTTGTTTAATTAATTATTATTTATTTTATTAAATGTAATATGTCCCTATTTATTTTATTATTTTAGTTTAGTAGGTCTTTATCCTGTTGTTCTATTTTGTTGGAAACACTGACAAATTTACATATTTTGATATATCCAGGTTCTTATGTTCAGTATGCTGTTGTTCACACATCTTTAAAAAATCAATATCTAATACTGATATTCAATATACAATGTGTCAGACACAAATAGACATGTCAGTGTGTGTGTGTGTGTATATATATATATATATATATATATATATATATATATATATATATATATATATATATATATATATATTAGATGCTAATTTATTATTAATCTGATCAGTTAAGGTTAACATTCAGATAATGAACAGCAGTTGTCGTATGGGAAAATTTACCAAAATTAGCATCACTAGTTTAAACCTTGACATAGGCCTAGACAGACACTGAGACTTTTTTATATTATTTTATTTTTTGCCCTTGAATGGCTGGTCACATCGGTGTGACCGCAAGACTTTTTTGTCACACCATTCAGAAATTAGGATGCACATGTAAATTGGTCGCACTCTAGAGGCATGTGTCACCACACCACATACTGTAACCAAAAAGAAGATAAATACCATGCACATAACAACCAGTAACAAAAACAACAACAATGGCGAAATGCAGTGCTGTATTTGGGCTGCAGGTGCTGCTAAATTTATTAGCACTATTAAAATAAAACCTCCTAATGCAGTATCAGCCAGATGAACAGTGAAGACAAAGTAGCAACATTTGACACCTGTGTTTTAGAATCCGTGTTAGGACCACTTTTACATTATTAACCTTGTATTTTAGAGCCAAATGTGCGCTGTCTGAAATAATATTAAAGCCAGATTGAGCTAGTCAATTGCATACCGAATGTTCACATATTTTGGACAGGCACAAAAACACTGTGTGTTGAACATAAACAATCTAATCAGCATTTGAGGGGAAGATGTTAAACAGTGTTAAGTTGGGTCACCTCATATTTCTATAGTGCTTTTTATACGATGTAGATTGTGTCAAATCAGCTTTAGAAGGATGAACAGGAAAATAATAAAATGTCAGATAGCAATATTTCTTTTTTGTGTCTTACCTTGATATGAAGGTCCATTCAGGAGACAACTTCATAGCAGTTCATTACATACTATAATAAGGGGATTTGCAATGCTAGAGACTTTATGTAAAAAGGTTGTGTGCTGCTTTTGTCCAGGCAGTGACAATAACCCCACAAATATGCAATTAAGAATGTTAACCCAGGGTTCAGGAATGTGCAGTATGATATGTCAAAGTATGGTTCAGTTATTCACTTCTGGTAAATAACGTGCAGCATGAAACATAATAACAGAATTCTGTCTTCCGTGGGTTACAGTAATTGAATAACTTTTAGTTGTTAAAGCATTTTTGCATTTATTTTATTCATTTTATAAAATGAATGAGGGTATTTTAGTGTTTTAATGATCTAGTGTGACAAAATGTGCTTCACATCATGAATATTGAATTTAACAGGACATAAAGAGTCATCAAATTAGATCATTTTAATAATAATGGTAATAAAAAAACTGGCAGCCAGACCATATTCATGTTTTAGTGTAAGTGCAAAATAAAGAAAAAAAAATCTCATTGTGGCTAAATTGTACCATCATCACCAGAAATAAATAATTTTCACAGTTGTTTTTAGTCATAGGTTTAAAGGATTTTAATTCACAAGAAAAAGTGCAGTGCCAGTGGTGTGCTGGATGTTGAACACGAGTTTAAATTCTCTTCTTTTTCCTCTCCTCATCGTTGCTCACAAATGGGGATATTTTATTCTAAATGGAGGTCAGCTCCGAAATATTTCACGCTGTTGCTCACCAGATAATGACCCAAACCTGACCCTTATTGTTGAGGTGGAATTGCTCTTCAAATGTTTCAAGTGGCTTCCAGGCTTTTAACCGGCGTCTGAAAATGAAGTTCATTGAATGGAATTAGAAAATTGACCTCTAAAATGTCTGCCCCCTACATAAACTTCATCGATGTCTCCTTACCATTTAGCCTATACTGGACGTTACAGCACCGCCGTAAGAATGGAGAGAGGATAATAGTCTGATGGATCCTTCAGATGGCCAAGTATAAATTAAGCTAATCGCCTGCGCTCTGTTCTTTATCAGTCCTTGCGCCCAGAGATTTTCCAGACTCACTGTAAGTTATGACAAAGCCAGAGTGTTTTCCCATGATCCCCCTGCCATTGTGCTCACAGAAGAGATAGTCAAATTTAATAAAATAGCATATTTTACGTCTGTGTTGTCGCTCGCTTAGTTTGGAGGAGAAGCAGATTGCCAACTGATCTTGGCTGGCTGACAAGAGAATCTTGTGTCAGACTCGGATATAGTTTAAATAGTTTTGCATGACACGTTCAACCTTGAATGATAATTCAACAAAGTGTTGGTCATAGAAAATAAAGCAGACGTCCAAAATAGCATTGTGCTCATTCATTTCCTCGCGGATAACTTCAGAAAAAAGGCCTGGCTGATAATATGATAACCTCGCGGTTCAAGGCCGCTGCTAGTCTCTGTGTAAAAGATTGTGTGTTATTGACGCAGGAATTGCAGGAAGAATGAATCGGTCCTCTAGTAGGCAGTAGCATGTCCTTTGTACACAGCTCAGCGCTGGCACAGCACACCATGAACACAGGCAGCTTAAGAGCTTTGTGCAAGATCTCCGCCTGAGGGCTTTGTGTTAAGAGTTAGAACTCACAAAGCCTTTCTAAGCTTCCAGAGTATGTTTAACTCAATGCAGCCGCGCAGAGGCGCATGTAGATACCTGCGTGTGTGCGCATTTGTGAAAACGAGAGCCTGGCAAGGGGTTTAAATAGGATCTATTGTACGAACTACTGGTTTTCAGATCATCAGAAAGCTTTATATCAATGATTGGTTCATTATTGTAGGCTGACATCTCACCCTGAATGCCTTGCATCTCCTCCACAAGTCATTCACCTGTGCTGTATGGCCATTATTGGTCACATTGGAAATGTATAACGCGTACTGTTTACGGGACTATTCATCAATGTCTGTTTTGTGAATTGTGTTCTTTTCTATCATCTCTGTTTTCATCTATATCTCTCCTCAGCCACTCTTCCCGGATAAATGTTTCATGAGGTCTGCCTCATATCTTCCTCTGAAATAACATGTCCAATAGATTATAGGAGACATCACTCAGTCACATTCACCTCAGACCACGGATCTGCATGTCCTTCAATGGCTCTTTGGAGGGGGCAAAAAAGGAAGTAGTGATGGAGAGGCGCATTTTAATACCCAAAAGTAACTGTCAAATAGTGTCTGCATTGAGAGAACTATCAAAGGGTGGCTCTGTATCAGATGTGAAGGCTTTAAGTGGGTCATGGGCTCCTTTCACTGTGATGCCACAGTAAAAATTCACCAGCTTATCATTATTTAATCATGCTCTAATGGAAGCGATCCCCACCCCAAATATAGACCCACCTCTAAACTCAATTATTCTCTAACATGTTAACAGTTGTCACTTACGATGATGAAGACAGTGATCTAATGAACTTTCCTTAAAAGAAAGGTCATTGTTAAAATAGGCAGCATTTAGATATTTTTAAGGTCTAGTTCAGAGGCAAAAGTATTGTTGTTAATAAACAGAAATCATTAAATGCAGATTCATTTTAAACTGATACATTATTTAAAAGATGACAGAAACCATTTTTGTTTTGTAATTATTCTTTCCTTTCTTCTGCATATAACCAATCCATGGTCTGTTCTGTTAACAGCTCTGAAAAGATGAAATATTTATTGGCTTTGATTTATATTGAAATTTATACAACAGTTCTGTCTGGTTCTTGAATCTGGTTGGCTGATAGCCGTGCGATATTTTGCCAGTAACATCACACAAAGGCCTTTTCACCTCTGTGTATTACTCCGCCCACATACAGCCAGCAACAAGCAGAGAGACGCTACAGATTGACAAATATTACAGTTGTTAGACAACAAAATGTACTTTTGAGGCTTTTTTACTCGAGAATGTACTTGTTTTGATTGAAACTATGCAGTTTATTTGTAAGAATAGTGCCTATTTTAAAATACTTACAATTTCTGAGAGACAGCGGGTCGCGGCCATTAGCTGGCCATAGTGTAGTAGATCAAAGACGGTTGACATTGTCTATCCACAAGATGGTGCCAGGATCGCATAAAAAGCCCTTGCTTAGATTACAACTGTTGTGTGTTTTTTGGAGCACGAAGCTGAAAAACTGAAGCCTCTTGGTTTTTAAGGTGGACCGGATCGAGTCAATAAGAAGCTGCAAATAAGAAGCTGGATTACGAAGAAGCTTTGACTTCCATAGCAGGCAAAGCCGGCCCTCCCTATGAGCGAACTAAGTGGCTGCTTAGAACCCTGCCACCACTTGGAGGCCCCTTCAACCCTCTAGTGTTGCGAGCCGCTTACTTGCTGAAATCATTTTTATTTGCATTTTACAGGTTATCTTCATTGACAGTGCTTTAGTACTTGAATATTTATACATTTTCACTGAAAAGAAAAAAAAATCATAACTGTATTAAAGTTGAAATTGTTTTCGAGTAAAAGTTATATGATCAACAGGAAACTTGCAGCATCTCATTTCTCAAATGTGTTCTGTCCTTTCGTGGTTCGAGTTCGTTATTCCAGTGTAAACTACAAGACCAACCGGTTGCCACGAGAAAGCAAGCCAGTGCACGGGCACAGCCATGGCTTTTGCTTCATTGCCTGCCTTTAAATACCTGATTTATTTTGGAAATTGGACTGCGAAAATGAAACAAAACTAACAATCTTCTTCAGACATAGAAAAACTGATGGGGAAAATGACGACGAGAAGAGACAAGCATAAAATCATTTTAAGCATCACTTTTAAGTGCTAATGATAATGTGAAAGACATAATCTAGTAGATTATTTATTGAAAATAGGCAATTACAGATTAGTAAACGTCATCTACTTACACAAAATATTGATTTTGCAGACCCAGAGTTTTTGAGCTCGGAATGTATATTCTATTACTAAGTAGTGCTGTTTTACTTTTGGCTAATTATTGTTCAGTGTTGTTTCATTGCAGGGATTTTACTTTTGGAATTTATTAAAACAAAAACTTAACGTAGCAACTTTTATAAAAGCATTCCTTTATGTTTGCTAAAGTAATAAAATGTGTTTTAAACGCTTTAGGAGGACAGAGTAGGAATCACTGGACCTTTATTAAAGATAGTTTAATTATTCTTTTTTTTAAAGCTGCTAGTTGACAAAAACAGTGCCGTTTAAAAATGCCCAAATCATTCAGAGAGTTATTAAGTGAAAGAAATCAGTCTCAAAATCAGTTTCGTTGAGTGTATTTAATAAGCGATATAATCATTGTGGGGAGGTTAGTAATGGCAACACTTCGCTAGTTAGAGCAAGGTAGAAATTTAAATTATAGAAATCCAAATTATTCTGCTTAGGGCCCCCAAATGTACAGGGCATGATAGCAAGAAAACAAATATTATGTAAATCAATTGGTAAAGGTATCCAAATGTAAAAATTACATGGCCGCTTGGCCATTGGGAAGGAGGCGGAGAAGCGACAACATTTCCAAAAAATCTATTTATTTTTATTAAACCATAAGAATTACCATATTTTATTTATAACCTACTGGAAAAAAAAAGTTGTTTATAGTTACTATATCGTAGCTTATAGTTACTAGTTTTATTGGATTGCGACCCCTGAGGTAATTACATTCTATTAAAGACAGCAATAGCGTCAAATGCAGCAGATTGATTTTATAATACCAGGTTAAACTTTCTTGCACATTTACAGCACTGACATACATAAAAAAAAAAAAAATTAAACAAAGAATAGACTTGGGTCTATTGGTGTGTTTGCGCCATTGCATGCAAGGTTTCTGGTTTTATAACAACCTCAGAGGATATTGGGGTCGCGAATCACTGGCATTGTTATTTTGGGGGTTGCGGGCTGAAAGGTTTTGGAACCCCTAGTCTAGAGCACCTCTGTGGGACTCGAGGCTGGTGTGCGCTACAGGTGCTTCTCATCATCACTCAAGTGCGTTCTGTTCCCACAGTTCTTAGCCCCGCCCCCTCGCTACACCATTATTTTTCATAATATCTTTCTTGTGGTTAACAGAAAAAAAAGCCATAGAGGTTTAGAACAAGTAAAGGGTATGACAGAATTTTTGTTTAATGTAAACATTTTTGAAAGAAATATAATTTAATATGCCTATAACAGCAAAAAGTCTTAATCTCTTTCTTGTAAAAGTGCATTAATTACCAAAAATATCAAATTATTTTAGCAATATAAATTTGGATGCATTTCAGTGTTCCAAAAACGTAATTGTTTTTTGCAATTATTAAGAAAATCAATAATTGAACCAAAACTTCCAAATACTTTTCAATTCCTATCTTCAGAAGTCACATTTTGACATTTGACTTTTCTTTTAGGCAATTCAGAGCAGATCACATGTAAGATGAATTGTATAAGGTTATTTGTTCCCAGACCTGCTGACACTAATAGAAGCGCTCATGTTCCCTGCATTAGCTGACTTGCCCGTTTCCCATCAAACTTAAATTCCACTTACACAATAAATCTTTTTCTTCTTTTGCCACTTCTCAATCTACTGTATTTTCTCAAAAGCCTTTGAAAGTTTTCTCCAACTTCTAGATTTATTACTCATTAAATTATATTTCCTTTGACCTCGAGAGTCTTTCTATTTGTGTTGTGTTTACTGAAATCCTGCATTATCTTTTGAGGGATTCGAGAGCAGCGATCGATTGTTTGGCTTCTTCAGACGCATTGTGCATTAATGTGCCTTATACTGTTCTCTGGTTGAATACAACTTTTTTTTCCTCTTCTTCTTTACTTCTGTACAGGTTTTCCCACTAGTCTCCTGTTTTTTAAGTCCACTTTTAAAATTTAATGCAACATAACTTTACCGCATTCAAAATCAGATCAAAGACTTGAGGGGGCCTAGTGTTTGAAGTGTGCTCTATTTGAAGTTGATTCCAAAGACACTGCGTGTAAAACAAAAGTTTACATATATTTCGGCCTTTGTGGGAGCAGTGCGTGTTGCGTGCTGTATTGATCGTACTCTTTGAAATAGGAGAACGAAAAAAAAAGAGCTTTGTTGGAATTGTACCACTGCACTGGCAGTGGGGGAACTGCAGTGGGATCCGTGTTCCAACAGGAGACTGACGGATTTCCACAGGTTGCAGAAGGTCTGGGGAGTTTGGAATTGATGTGTGTATGTAGTGACCTTGCAACTGTGTTCCTGTAAATATGGCTGCAAAGTGGCCAGTGAAAAGCAGTGATTGGCAGACAACCTCTTAAGTTCTATACAGGGGGGTGCAGTGATATTCTGGGGAACAACGCAATTTATGATGATGAACTATCACAGTGGTGTGAGAACCCCCGCTTCAGACATTACACAGCCTCTCAGTATTTATCCAACAATTCTGAAGATAAGTGCTGTGTTCTGCAAACAGATATTCTGATACACGTCTCTACGTTTAAGTGCTTCACACTTGCTTTTTTTTTTTTGAAGGAAAGAATGGAGCTCAAATCTTAAAATGAATGTCTTCTGGGGTCTGCTAGTTCAATATATAAACAGCACTCACTTTAAATTTGTAGAAAGATGTTGACATTTTTTCGGTAGATCATATTTGCCTCACAATAACTTCTAAACTGTGAGTTGTCTATTAAGCTGAAGTAAACAAATCTAATTTAACGACAAAATAGGAACATGTGTTATAGGGTTGTCAAAATTAATTGTTTCTTTTGTGCACCGCAATGCAGACGTGAACGATTCGGTAACGGTTCAGTAATAGATCCTCACCAGTTATTACGTACTGATGTCTTTTATCTCATATACGCTATATTGCGGTAGCTTACTATGGCGAGCGAGCCAAATGCGAGGAATTAAAATGCACCAACAACTTAAAAACACAGGCTGCGTCTAAAACCGCATACTTTCGTACTTTATAGTACGCTAAAATCAGTATGCAAGCTGAGTTGTATGTCCAAACTCTATTGTGATTCTGAAGTGTGCATCCCATGCCCCGTGAGAGAATTCATGAATGGGAGTGAAGCGACGCATCTGACGCAGGTACAGTAGGTTACGTGACCATGACAAAATGCTGTATGTAATACTTCCGAATTCCATTCATACTGCTCACATTCATACTGTATAGAACAGGGGCTTCAAACTGCCAGCCTGCGGGCCATTCACAGCACCAACCAACTCCTCTTCATTCTCCCTCTCTTTTTTGATGGGATGGTGGGCCAAACCAAAGGCTACCAATGGCCAACTTTGGCTTGCGGGCCCTACTTTGGCCATCGTTGTTCTAAAAGGAATCAAGTCAGTCACATTATTGTCTGACTACTACTGTATGAACTTCTTTCTTGGATGTTTGTTAAACTTGTGAATTGTATAACAATTTTCTGTTCTTTATTTCTCATGGACATTGCTATTATAGAAGTGATTGCTTTTGGATGGTTTTATGAACACTGATACAAGTCAGTGAAAAGATACGTGCACAACCTTAGACGTTTTCTTCCTGGAACAATGTGGAGTAAGCAATTCTCCTGGTAGATTTTACTTGAGAGGCACTCCTAGAAAGACTTACAATAGTGTTTAATTTTCTTCATTCTGGCATTGCCTGTACATCTTACAAACTACTGTTGTGTGTTTCTTTAGCTGAAGTATTGTATTTCTCTCAGGAAAATCCAGACACCTGTGGGTGGGTCGTTTTGTTGTGAGTCGGTGAAGAGAGTACAGTGAGGATATTTAAAACATGGTTTATTTTGGTGAAGATCCTTCAACCACAGACTTGGTCTAGAGTAGGCCTGCACGATATTAAAAAAATTGTACATTGCGAAAAAATTTTTTGGTGTGATGTATATTGTTATATAAATATAATTTCAACTGATGATTTGAATAGCTATTTGGAAAGATTTCATTATTTTAGATTGACAGTGATGACAAGTCTTTCTCTATGCAGTGCGTCTGCTTAAAATCTAATAAGTTACGAGCATATACAATACAACAGAAAATGCTGTGCTTTATGGTTTTCTGGGGAGTCAAACTGTATTCAAGAACAGAAGTTCTTGCTCGTTATTGTATAAATAATTTTAAAAGTAATGTTTAATAATATCTGTATCTTTTGACCTTTAATAAATAATTTAATCTTGCGATGTTACTATTGCAAAGACACATATTGTGATATCCATGCTCGAACGATATATTGTGCAGGCCTGATCTAGAGGATGTGTACTTTTGTCAGATTTTTGTATGTGTGTGTGTGTGTGTGTGTGTGTGTGTGTGTGACAACATAAAATAATTTGCATTTATATTATGCATCAAATTGGTTCATTTCTTGAAAATAGTATCAATGACTAATTCTACTTTTAATTAAATAAAGCAATAACAACTTTTGATAACTATTTAAGTATATTAATATTTGATTTCAATTTAAATTTTGTAAAATAAAAAAGGACTGATGCAGCATTTCAAAGAGTTAAGCAAACTTTTTTTGTATACTATAGAGTAAGCCAAGCACTGGCTAGAGTGTAAGAACAGCTCTCATTCCAAGTGTTTCTGTGAATGGGGAAAACAATTAACATGGACGCGACTGCCTCTTCACTTTACAGTTAATTGGCTCTCATAAAGGCAAAGCTTAGAAAAATTATGGGGAGGAAGCCTTGCCTTGGAAGTATGTGTTTACTGTGGCTTTTATGGAAAATCCCATTTAAGATGGAACAAAGTACTTATCTTTATGGCAAAGAAGCCCTCTGATAAAGGGGGAAGTGCATTGAAGTTGTGAAATTATGCCCCTTTTATACAGTAGAGGAAAAGGTGGTTTTCCAAGCTTTTTTTGGCCCGAGCAGGAATGTTCGAATATAGACTGCAGTAAAGTTGCTTTTCTTTATGCTGTTAAACCACTTTGTTACTGTTTTCCACTCTGTCTGCAAATATAAAGTCATTTGACTGTCACAATGCTTTTGATGGGCAGCCATATATTATAACAAAGCGCTTGAGTCTTGCCCTGGCAAACATATGGGTCAGCACTTTTGAAATGCGGCCCCCCTGCTTATTGACCTCAGGCAATACATTTCATATCTGGCACTGGCGTGTATGGCCTGTATGCTTTATGGGTGGCATAAATCACAGGTCCATGACTCAGGTCCAAAGGGTGATTATGTTTAGAACCAATTTGTCAACAGAACATGGAACGCTTACCCAATCAGACTCAATTGGAAAAATAGAGTCTGAAATGAGTGAATTTAAAGCTGTACGCTTAACTGTCAAACTACTCCATGCATTTATATAAAGATAGTTCCCGCCTATATTACCATTCTATAAATGACTCCTGTTCATTCAGTCCAAACATTTACACTGTGTAAAATTATTTTTTAAAGTTTAACGTGCACATTATTCATTTGCGCAAATGGGATTTTTACCTCATATTTTCTAATATAATCCTGTCAAACAATGTTAGAAGTATACTAACTGGCCACTTTATTAGGTACACCTTAATAGTACCAGGTTGGACCCTCTTTTGCCTTTAGAACGACTTTAATTCTTTGTGGCATAGATTCAACAAGATACTGAAAATATTCCTCGAGATTTTGGTCCAGTTTGACATGACTGCATCATGCAGTTGCTGCAGATTTGTTGGCTGCACATTCATGATGTGAATCTCCCATTCCACCACATGCCATAGGTGCTCTATTGGATTGAGTTTTGGTGACTGTTGAGGCCATTTGAGTATAGTGAACTCACTGTTATGTTCAAGAAACCAGTCTGAGATGATAAGTGCTTTATGACATGCTGCGTTATCCTGCTGGAAGTAGCCATCAGAAGATGAGTACACTGTGGTCATAAAGGGATGGACATGGTCAACAACAATACTCGGGTAGGACATATCCCCCACACCACTACACCACCGACCTGAACTTTTGATACAAGGCAGGATGGATCCATGCTTTTATATTGTTGACATCAAATTTTGACCCCACCATCATCTGAATGTTGCAGCAGAAATTTTTCCAATCTTCTATTGTCCAATTTTGGTGAGCCTGTGAGAATTTTAGCCTCAGTTTCATGTTCTTAGCTGACAGGAGTGGCACCCAGTGTTGTCTTTTGCTGCTGTAGCCCATCTGCCTCAAGGTTGGACGTGTAATTGGCTGGTTAGAAATTTGCATTAACGAGCAGTTGCACAAGTGTACCTAATAAAGTGGCCAGCATGTGTACATCAGAAAACATTAAATAGATAAAGTACAGCATCATTATAGTTGTGTACGTACATATAAAAGCCAGGTGATATTGTTTTATATTAAGCTTTTCGTTGTCTTTTGTTTTCACCATAGTTGACAGTGAAATACTTTTTGGCAGCCTTCTCTGCACATATTGCTATGTTAAGCTTGGATTTATGCATTACATGTTTTTTTTCCAGTGACGTGAAAGAGAAAAAGGACTGTAATTTTGAATTGAAAACCACTTGGCACACCTAACCCAGCATCAGCAGTGTGCCTCAAGAGTAGGGAGGAACTACAGAGAGTCAGACAAAAGACGAGTAATAATGAAACATTCTAGCCTGAAAGCCACTGATGAGACTCTCTCACTTTCTCTCCCTCCTCATCTCCTTCCTCCTCCATCTGGACAGGGCTCAAGTATTCATCTGTCAAATCAAACCTCTTTTGCTCTAGCCCTTGCCGCTTCTTAGCATTTTTTACTTCCTTTGTGTCAAAGATGGAAAAGTTTATCCTTTCAATTTCTGACAATTTATCCATTGTTAGGTTTCCTAAAATGCTGCCCGGATCACTTATGTCATGTATAATAATATACACTTCCGACAAAAGCACATTGATTAACCTGCCACCCACAATAATGAACGGCATCATTGAGTATTGATAGAATATTTTGTATGCACTTATACTGCAAGTCATTCTTGAAGTCAGGTGGATGGGGCAACATTGTAGTGCTTTGTTAGGAGGCTGTACTGTATAGGTCACCAAGATTAGACTTGTGCTTCCACTGCCAGTAGTGCCCTTATTTGGTAGCCGTGACGTAAACCAGAAAGTGTGATCAATGTCATTAGCATTCAAAAAAGTAGTTTAAGTCATTCACATATTGTGTCTTTTACAAATTCAAGTCCATTGTTTCAAATGCAGAAGTACAGCAAGCAATTAGAAAGAAAAGCCCCTCTTGCACTTTCCTCACATTTAAATGTAACATGTGAACAGCCATGTTAAGTAATGTGTATTTATATAGCGCATTTATTGTGTCGATACACCCAAAGCGCTTCACAATCATGAGGGGGGTCTCTCCACACCACCACCAGTGTGCAGCATCCACTTGGATGATGCAACGGCAGCCACAGGATAGCTGTACCAGTGCGCTCACCTCACACCAACTATTGGTGGAATGGAGAGATAGTGATACAGACAATTCAGTGGATTGGGATTATTGGGAGGCTACGATGGGTAAGGGCCGAATGATAGAATTTGGCCAGGACATCACACGTTACACCCCTACTCTTTATAAGTGTCATGGAATTTTTAACGACCACAGACAGTCAGGACCATGGTTTAACAGCGCTCATTGACAGTATAGTGTCTCCTTTACTTTACTGTGGCATTAACAACAATACAGGACATACAACAGATTCTGTCGTTGCTTCTTGGTGTCTTGCTGTTTGTCAGGAGAAGATGACAAGCTTTATTTGAGCATGATTCATTGTTATGCACTGTCATTGTATTTATATTTAAAAATTGGGCTTCCTGTGTTGTCATTTAATTGACTTGTTGCACGTGCTGGTGACAATTCTATGTAAACCAAAAACACTCAGCAGCAAGTCCCTTTATTAATCTGGGGTCGCCACAGCAAAATGAACCGCCAACTAATCCAGCATATGTTTTACACATCGTATGCCCTTCGAACCACAACCCATCACTAGGAAACATCCATACATACTTATACACTATGGTCAATTTTACCCATGCGAACACGGGAAGAACATGCAAACTCCATACAGAAATGCCAACTGACCCAACCGAGGCTTAAACCACCAACCTTCTTGCTGTGAGTTGAATGTGCTACTTACTGCTCCACCGTGTTGCCGTATAGATTGTTATATATAACTAAAGTATTGAGATTTACAAGATAATGAATGAAAATATAACATTACATTTGCATTCTATTACACTGATCCTTCTGGCACATTTCACTTATAGAAAAATAGCACCACTTTGACCTCTAGAATAATAACTGCACTTGAATCAGTGGGTAGCACTGTTCGCATTATGTATTTTGATACATCTTAATGCTTTCTTTGTACCTGTCACACATCAACACAGTATATCTCTTTTTTTTTTCCAGCCGACAGTTTTACCTGTCTGGCAACTTTTTTCCCCTCTATGTCTTAAGCATAAGTCCCTTGCTGGAGTTGTCATGGTCTTGCGGCCAGCCAAAGAAAACAGTATCTGTGGGCAAGGGGTGGGCTGTGCTGGTGGAGAGGGGGCTGGGGACGCTGGGAATTGGCCCTTGTTCTGTGTGCTTTCTGTTCACAGACCAAGCATTAGATTGGAGAGATCTGTGAGGCCGCTCTGCTGGGACCCGACAGACACAAAGCCCATTTCTCTGGGAGATTGCTGCACTGTTTGCTGACATGAATAAAGCTGTCGTGTCTTCAGAACTGCAAATTTGCCATGGGATGTGGCCCTCTTTTTCACTCAACTTCCATGTAGCCTCTTCAGCAAGATTCAGAGCTGCTCTTAGATGTGCAGATTATTTCAATCACTCTGACTATTCCAGCATAAAGTAAAGAAAACTGCCGGCATGCAGCATGTTTGGTAGGATTCATTTTTGAAATGATAAAGCTCTGCTTGTTTTCTGTTTCCTTAGTGATATGTTTGAATAGTATTTTACGAGGGGCAGTTTGTGTCAAGCTGTTGGGAAGAAGTGGCATTTTGTTCGGCTCATGAGTTAACTCTTGTGCCTGGTACTAGGAAATGGGTTAAAACCACATGCCCGCCGCTCCAACACAAACAGTCCCAGACATTCCTGAGCAGGCCAGTCGGAGAGGCGTGATTCAGTTGAACATGGAGTGGAGGGCCTGACCACCAGACCCACACCACAGTAAAACATGTCCTCACTATGTTCTCCCATTACTCTCACACTGGGAAACACTGCCGCCCAGCTTTCTCATGCAAAGCCTACAGTACAGTCTACTGGCTTTTTGACTTACCCACCCAGCCTAACCTCAGTTAACCTAGCCATGCTAGAAGGGAGCATAGGTTATGATAATGAATAAGAAAAACGATCAGGGAAAATGAGCCGCTGTCTGAAATAAGAGAAGTGATTGAAAAACATTCTCACGTCTCTAAAAGAGAATGATCAACAATCTCAGCAGCCTCTGCTCTTTGACATTGGCTGTTCATGATATCATTAGTAATGTTGTATGTAAAGGGTGTGGTTTGGATATCTGCATGATGGCAACTAAAACATGGCAGGTTTTCTTGTTGAAATCTCTTTGGATAAAGCATCAACTGAGTTACCACTATGTGTTTTTAGTTATTTAAGTGGAATTTTAATGAGCTCTATGCACAGCTAGAGTTCTATAGCCAACGATAAACTTCCGATGAAAGCTTAGTGTGACTATTTTCAATTTCACAAGGTTGTTTTTACAGCATTGATGTTGTAATGTAATTACAATACATTCAGTTAAATAGACTTCAGCATTCATTTAGTTGTTCAAGCATAAAAAAACGAGATGAAGACCGTTGTAAATACTAGTGCCATCAGTAGCAGCAGGCTAGCGCAGAAATTCTATTGAAAATACTAGGGTTTTAAAGACATGGCAGCGGGAAATGAAATTTATTGCGGTGCTTCTTGTCCAATCTGAGACCCACTTTATATCGTACTGTATATCTAACAGGCAGTGAAGATTGTTGATTTTTAAAGAAGACGGATTTTAAACATGACAATTTTGTAATAGAAAGACAGTTTACCAGAAGCCCTCTGGCTGCCTGGCTGAAAACTAAAAGTCTGTGTGCATATAGCCTATTGACATAGCTTTACTGCCTATAGTCTGTCAGAGAACTAGATCAAAATGTCATTCCCAGTCAGTCAACTTGAATCATGCTAGAAAGGAAAATTGAATATTAAAGGGATAGTTCAACCAAAAATTAACTTCAACATGTGGTTTTAAACTATTGTGATTTTTCTTTCTTCTGCTGAACAAAAAAAAAGTAAGTTTGTTACTGGTACCAATCGACTTCCATAGTAGAAAAAAATATTACTATGAAAGTCAATTGGTAGCCTTTTTTATGCTCTTGAAGAAAAAAACTAATTTTTAGAACAAATAAAGGTGTAAGGCCCAATCCCAATTCTGCTCCTTTTCAATCCCGTTTACACTGAGTAATACGATTTGATATGCTTTTATGGCTGTTTCCACTGTCCAAAAGTACCATAAAGCAAACCGCACCGTACCACTTTTTGGATACCCTTTTGAAAGGTTATCTAGCAAAACAAAAGGGTACCAAAAGGCAGAGCTAGACATGCAGCTGAATGCTATTGGTTTACAGAGATGCGTCACTTGCTAATGCACAAGCCAGAAGAATGAAAAGAAAGGAAGCGCCATTTTTAAATATACAGCCGAGACACTACACCGTAATACTATATACATATAATAACGAGCCAAACAAAGCAAAGATAAACAGAACAAGTCTTATACTGTTGTTTTACTAGGCCGTTTAAAAGCTAGAGCGGTTTCACTTTTTTTTTTCCCAGAAAGCTTATGTGCTCTCGCCGTACATCTATATTTGAAATAACGAACTTCTTGAGCTGATGATAATATTGCGAGATGATAATACAGCGAGTGAATATTGAAGTGCTTCTGACATCCGTTCCTTTCAAAAATGGACAAATGCGAGAGTGAAGAGTGAAACAAAGGAGAAAATGATTCTTTCAGTACCCTAAAACATGAACAAACAGCCATGTTTAACTATTATCATCGCCTTTTGGACTATTATGAACTCTGAATGACGGAATTTCTAAAAAGAGGTTACATGTGCTGGTGAAGATTAAAGATGAGAGATGAGATGAGATGAGAGGTTTGCACTGACTGTAGGCTTTATTGCTTGTTGTTTTTGAACCCAAATAAGAACTAAATGTATGCTGTAAGTAGTTTTTCTGTAATTGGTAACATATCGGAGAGTGTAAGGGTCTGTATGTGTTCATATATGTTGCATTTATTTACTTATTTAATTGCAGACGCCACAGTAGAGATTGTTCAGGACCACACTTAAAACCAAGGGGTATGATTAATTTTTGAATACACCATATACAACGGCAGCATGGCTGCACACGAAATCAAAGAGATGCACAAATTAGTATTTTTTGTCATTATTATGAATTTTTACAACAAACAAGCATATGTTTTAATACATTTATAATGGCTTTCGGTACATTTCTTAATAGTATCTGGATGCAGCCTTTATCATGCAAGCTGAGATTGCATCACTCAGAGATGCAATGTCAGATACAATGCACTCAAATGGAGACAGTAATGTCACTGTGATGGTTAGGTGTGGGGTTCAATGAGCCCATTAAAAAACATTGGATGCAGCTCAGATTGCACTGCACCCGGTCTGCATCCAGACCCCTCTCAAATTTCTCTATCTATAATCCCTAATAATAACTCCTGCATAGCAGTTCCACAACATACTTTCACATCTGACACTCGATGACACTGGAATCCCCCTGTCAGAAAAGTCTAATGGCTGAGAATGAGCGTTTTACTGTGTCTGGTATAATGTAAATGTTGTTTTAGTCTATTTACATAGATGAATATGACCATAGTTTATGTTGCCACATTATATGGTTATGATAACATAATATATGCCTTCAGAGATTTCCTGAAGATAAATACCAAAAAATAACGCAACTTGAATAACTACAGCACTCATGATCGTCTGATCTCATATGAAGAGATTGTGATGACATATGATGACGTGTGCTGGTGTTGCAGTGGTGTCCCATGGGGTAGGGGTACAAAAATAGAATTGGGAATGGGCCAAAATAATTACAGAGCTGAGACTTTTAGTGTTATTTTGACAGTCAGTATTGTACAGTTTAAAGTGTTGTAGATATAAAGCTGTCTTGCCTATAACTGCATCAGATAGGAGAGGGTTGTTTGTTGTGCTTCATAATCAATGCAATTTATTATACATGAAACTTTCTGAAACGTGCGTGCGGATGTTTACAATGCCGGTGCATTTAGAGACTGAATTCTCTTTTGTCTCAGTATAAATGTTGCATCTTGAGTACAAAAGTACAATCATGTTTAAACAAGCACATGAACATGCATTTTTCCCTCTCATTGTTTCCTTATCAAATATATAACGTCTGCCTTACACACACACACTCACACATCTAAAATGCAGGCACAGTTTTTGATTCCTGTGCAGTTGCTTCCTTTGAAGCTCCACCCACTTCCCATTTCTAGACAGTCTACTTCTGAACTTCCTGTGATGTGCAAGCCAAGACTTACAATGTATGAATAATTTTATCATCAGAGTACTCCACTCCTCTTCCCTATCTCTTTCCTCACCTGTCCTCTCCTTTTCTTTTTCCTCAAACTTTTCTTTATGCTTTTTTCTTTCCTTTAGTCTTCCCTCAATATCAATAACACTTTTATTTATCTTTACCTTTTATTCTTTAATTGTTTCTGTTATTCTTGACTTTTTGTTCACTCTTTTTTACTCTTTTTCCTTCACTTTTTTATCTTTCTTCATCTGTCCTTTCTCATTCTTTCTTTCTTTTGCTAGTTTCTTTAGCCTTGTTTTTTTGCTGTTTCATTTGCACTTTTCTTCTGTCATTTTTCTTTCTTGCTTTCTTTCTTGCTTTTCTTTCTTCTTTGTTCTTGCATTTTTTTGTTTGATTCTTTCTTGCTTTCCTTGTTTCTTTTTTCCTTCTTTTTATCTCTTGTTTTTCTTTCTTTCTTTTTTGCTTTTCTTTTGCTTTTCTTTCTCTCTTTCTTTTTCTTTATTTCTTTTTCTTTCTTTCTTTCTATTCAAGCTTTCTGCTGATTATTGTTTTTGCTTCTCAATTTTATTTTTTATCAATCTTTTTTTTCTTTTGCATTTCTCTTTCCTTGTTTTTATCCCTTTGCTTTCTTTCACTCCTTCTTCTGCAAATGCACTCTCTTTCTTTGCTCGGCTTGCTCTGTTTCTCTCCATTTTATCAACACAAGCTGTGATCACAGAACCAGGAGCATAAATGTTTGCAATTCACACAGATGTACAAATAAACTTGCAACTTCATTCAACAATCTCCAATAAACCGTATTGTTTGCAAGTTACGCAGATGCAGGCATCATGAGTCATTCTTTTTTTCCCCCCGTGCAATTCTCTGGGATTGGAAGGGCGAAAAATGCCGGAGAACAATGTGCTCTCTTCAGTAATAATTAAGCTGATGGCCTATTATGCTGTATTGCAAATCAATATGTACAGTCCCTGGCGATGGTTGAAGTAGGAAGGCTTGGCATGGATCCAGCCCATCTCACACTATGAATGAGCAGATGCAGGTGCATCACAACTTGCTTTGGTGATTATTTGGTTTTGTTGTTGTCAGGAGGAGGGGGTACGGAAGAACAGGCTGGTGACAATGGCAGCAGGCCTCTCTTGTGTAATTGTGTGTGAATGCTCATTTTAGAAAGCCTTCCGCTTTTGTTAGACAGGTGCTCAGATTCTGTCTCTGTATCGCTTTCTCCCTCTCTTGCGGTCTTTAGCACTTTTTGAGTTACTTTGTCTGCTATTTGAAAATGTATTTCTATTTGTATAGATTGCTTTTATATTTGCTTGTGAATGTTTATGTGCACACATAGACAATGCAAAGTTTTCATTTAAAATATCTAAATTATTTATTCAAGTCAAGCATGTCAAAGTTCTTCCTTTGTTGTTACTCTTTGTTTTTGTTTTGTTTTTTAGACTAAATCCTCTCGTTGCTCTTTGGTGTACTCTTTAAAAACAGTTGCCACACCAAATCATTCTCTCTCTCTCATTTCACATTCATAAAATGTATATTTACTGTGTAAAATTCCCCTGTTTACCCTCTGGTTTGTTTGCTTGATATCACTCTGTTTATCTCCATTAATTCCACCATTTTTCAGTCTATTGGATGTTGTGTAGTTGTCATCAAAAGCCGCCTCTCCATGGAAGTTCTAGTGTTTTGAAGGAGAAATGAATATCAGCATTAAAAATTAAATGGTATATTGCAAAACATCACTTCATGGATTCGGGGCAAGTGTAGGAGCAGCTGTTCCACCAGCGATCTGTAAATAAGAGGAATTGTAGATAAAGACACTGAGGAGGCGGCTGTTAGATATGCAGGAAGCAGCAGAGCCCACTTTAAATTGACTGCAGGAAATTGTGAGAAAATGGTCATAAATTGTTAGGGCACACAGTTGATTTATTTATTTATATATTTATTTATTTGGCGCCACACATTTCAGTCTGCTCCCTCTCTTTTTCTTCTCCACACACTGTAGTATTTGAACTCAATGAAGAAAAAAAGACCTTGAAAAAGAAATTAAACATTGATAAGAAAAGGGGAAAAAAAGCGCATCTGCAAACTATACCAAGTTTTGGTTGAAAAACATGAAATCGAGAATGCGAAGAAGATACAAAGTTGAAATATATATAGGCTTGTTTTATTTCAGCCAGATCCCCCTTGTCATCCCCCCACCCCTGAAAGCTTCTCTTCTGCAGTGAGAGGTAGCATGTGCTGCCCTCACATATTTAATGAAATTTATAACAATTGTCCTCCAATCAGATTAAGTGCTTGTTTAAAATGCAAATATGTTCTTGTCTCTGACATGCTGTAATTAAGCAGAACAATGCTCTATTTTTTCCCCCTGATGTACCACATCTCTCATCAAGGGCTTTGAAAATAGGACAATGATTGACCACCTGGTCTGGTTACAGTAGCTAAATTTATTAAATTCTCTTTGTCTATAGAAAATCAATGAGGAATTGTACGCCTTGCTAAGGGTCAGGCTTGTTTTTCTATCTGAGATATAATTACCGTGACCTTTAGGGTACTTGTTGAAGATAATTTTCTATATCATTACATCTTTGTCACCAAATTGTGAGTTGCGAGGAATTTCCTTGAAGAGGATGAAACGGAGAATGACTCTGAGATCTAAGAGAGATATTGATTCAGGTGTTCCGACTAGCTGAAATGCTCATTTTCCGCTTTGTATTGGATTTTTAGTCAAATCTTTTGTTGCTAAGATCTCATTCACGCACTTATCCATGAATTTCACCTTCTGAATAGCTCTCTATAGCGTCTGAAAACCGATGCGACCTAGAAAAAGCCTCTGTTGTTCTGCAGTTCATTTGGCTCATTTGATATTCTGTGACAATTTAAGCAAAATCAATTTAGCAAATTTCCAGCTGGTATGTGATTAAATTATTCTGCCATCGGTTTATTTGAACAGAGCCACGAGGGAGTGGGACGACACAAAAATTTCCTTCGTTTTCATTTGTTACATATGGCTGGATCCAGTATCATCTAAACTTCCAACCCGTTCAGAGGGCATTTTTGTGTCACTCAAGAGTGCTTTAATCACAGATTCAGGATGCTGTTTCGGAGTGAATATCCGTCCTCCCAGCGCACACGGCTGACTGTGATTAATACAAACAAACAGTTTCTCCATAGATCCACACCGCCAGAGATGAGCCCTGCCTTGTCTCCTGAGTCAGTTCATAATTATTATATTGTATCTCAATTTAACTCAATCAGAGCGGTTCACACAGTACAGATCGTCTCCAGACCATGTGGGACTGCCGTTTCACAAATCTGATGTATTCTGTTGCGCAGAGGAAAATTAATTGGATTAAAGATTTGATAATCAGTTTCTTTGTGCATCCAACCTTGCATTTTCACCCCCCGAACGCACCCGCCATCGTTTCTGCGCATCAGGAGCCGCATTCTAAGTATTTCCTCGGTTTCACGGCCAAGGTGTCGAGCCCTAGCGTCGATTCATTTAGCATAATCACTGTGTTCTAATGAAACTGTTAATACCGGAGTGACAAGCTTGCTTCTTTGCTGAAGGCATCCAATCACCCTGCCACATCTCAGAGGTGATGAATGTGTAATTACCAAGTTTGACAGACCTTGTTTAGCTGGTGCTTTGTTTGAGTGTGTGCGCATGAGAAAGTCAGAGGATGAATATACCGAGGGTTGTGCTCCTGACCTCCTTCCCAGGACTTCATACTGATATATTGATGCAAAGGCCCTTAATGTTTGGATATTATTTGTCCACACTGAGCTCAACAGAAGAAAGGGTAAAGCAGCCATTCTTATGTAAAATAGAGCTGGAGTGTGATCACTTTGATTTACTTATTTGTTGAGCAAATGGTTACGTCTGTTGATGATTAAAAGTAATTGACAAATGCTTTGTAAATGTTAGTATTTTTTTTATTTTGGAAAAAAAAATGGAATTCTAAAAAACAGATAAAAGTGAATTTTAGATCCTTAGTAAATGTTTTTGGTTTATTTGTTAAACTTTATCAAGTAAATATACTGTATATTGTAATGTAATTTCATATAAAATCAGGTCAGAAGTTTAGTCAAAAATATATAAATATGGAAATATTTGTATTAATATTAATCTACGTAATGCATACAGTGTTTAATGCATTATCTACACTGTAAAATTCTTACTTGCCTTATTTAGTTTAATGAAATTTCTTGAGTCAATCAAATTGACAATTTTTGGTAACAGTTTATTTTAAGTCACAACTCATTCTATTAACAAACCATTAACTAAGGCTATTAGCACAATAAACTGCTAATTAGCTGCTTATTAATAGTTATTATGGTGAAAGTTGGGTTTTGGTTTTGGGTAGAATTAAGATAAATAAAGTTCTGTATATGACTACTACAACACAGTAATAATTATTTCAATAATAGGCAGGTAATAAGCCAGTAATTAGAAGCATGGATTCTGACTTAGGCTAAAGGGTTATCAAAGTTGGGTTTAGGTTTTGGGTAGAACTAAGAATGTAAAATAGAGTACTTTATAACTACTACAACACAGTTATTATTGCAATAATAGGCAGATAATAAGCCAGCAGTTAATAGCATGGATTCTGACTTAAGCTGAAGTGTTTTCAAAGTTGGGTTTAAGTTTGGGGGGGGGGATTAAAAATGTAAAATAAAGTACTTTTATAACTACCACAACATTATTATTGCAATAATAGGCAGGTAATAAGCCAGCAGTTAATAGCATGAATTCTGACTTAAACCGAAGTGTTATCAAAGTTGAGTTTTGGTTTTGGGTGGGATTAAGAATGTAAAATAAAGTACTTTATAACTACCACAACACAGTAATATTGAAATAATAGGCAGATAATTAGCCAGTGGTTAATTCTGATTTAAGCTGAGTGTTATCAAAGTTAGGTTTAGGTTTTGGGGGGATTAAAGATGTAGAAGAAAGTACTTTATGACTACTACAACACAGTTAATATTGCAATAATAGGCAGGTAATAAGCCAGTAGTTAATAGAATGAATTCTGACTTGCACTGAAGTGTTATCAAAGTTGGGTTTAGTTTTTCGGTAGGATTTAAGTACTTTATAAGTACTACAACACAGTTATTATATAGTTAATAACATGAATTCTGACTTAAGCTGAAGTGTTATCAAAATATTATGTTTAAAATTGTATAACAATTCAGTTGAAACCTGATTAACTTGTTCAAATAAATAAACCTAACATAAAAATAAAAGTTTAACAGTGTATTTAAAAGCTACAGGACAGCAAACTTTCTTATTTGAATGCAACTGTAACTGTATGAAAATCCCAAGAAAACTATGCAACTGTAACTATATGTAACACCCCCCAAAAAATCCCAACTATATGAAAGTCCTAAGAAATTTACTGTAAATAGTTTTTTTTTTCTGCATGTAAGCTTAATTAAAACAACCTTTATCATCAAAATATTTTTTCAGACCATAATAGAAATCAAGGCTGCAGGCCATAAATGTAAAGCTAACAAATAAAAATGTGCTTTAAGCCTGAAGTAAACATGACTGTCCAGCATTAATTGACCTCTGCCAGGACATGAATGCTCCCTCTCGGCTATTGATTCATCTTAGATTTCTCCCAGAGGCTAAACCAGCAGTACCAGTCCAAACACGCATAATATAGATGCGTTTTCAGTCATTTCTTCATGACAGAATTAGTAAGACACCATCTAGGTTGAAAATGAAATAGTTTATGAATGCTGTGGTGATTTGAAATGATTGTGAAGAAAGATGGTGTCCTGTTCTATCATCCGCTGTCTTCGGTGGTGTCATGACAGGCCAAAACTGTCACTCACCTACCATCCTGCTAATCACATGCTAATAAATGAGCTCTCATCCCTGGGTCATATCCCCCATGCTAACAGCAAAAGCTGTTTTTGTCACTCATCTTTTTCTCACCCTCAAAATGAGAAAATAGCTATGACACACATACAGGCTCTTCACAAGAGTGTGAATATTCTAAATAAAGAGATATTCTGTCTCTTTATCCAGGAGAAGAGATTGCACAAAACGCCACAGCAAATGCTCAAATTGTGTGGATTTGGAGTAGCGCTCAAATTATTCATTAGTGCTCATGTATGGGTATCCCAAGATCCCAACACACAGAGTGATTTGTTTTTAATCATTCTGATGTTTTGGTTGAATGTTCTTTGGGGTGGAAACTTTGTTCATCTACTTTGGTAATGAGTGTAAAAATGGGTTGCCATCTGCTTTTTTCCCCCCTTTTTTAATTTGCTAAACATTCTCTGCAAATCTGTTCTCCGGAATGCAGGAAATGAATGCAAATACGTTATTTGAACCTTGATTTACATTCGGATTTGTAATACGACTGCCTTTGAATTGAAGCAATCATTGTACCTTTGTGCGTTGCTTCAGAAGGGCTGATATATTAACATCAGCCACCAGTCAGTTAAATGATTTGTGTGTTACCCACAATGACTTGCGCCAGTGTGCGGAAGATGCTGTTCCATTTGAATGTATCCATAATTATTACAGATGCGTCAAAAGGATGCTATTACAAGCTTTTTCTCAGACTTCAGAAATGTTGTATCGTAGGCCTGGAACATCAAATGTGTGCATCGCTGAATAGCCTCTCAATGTATTCATCAAGGCAATTGAAAAAATCCCTAGTTTAGTGATCAGAGAGCGCTTCACGCTCAATGAGGAGTGACGCTACGTTTAACTAGGAGTCTTCTTGCGTATTGGATGTCAGGTCACTGGTCATGTCTTATAAGTTTGTTTTGATAGGTTTTAATCTTTTGTTAAGTGTATTTGCACACACCTTTTTATCGGCGCCTCATTAAAACAGTTTTTTTTTTCTTCGCACGTCCAGGGTGACTTGAGCTTGCAGATGTTTTTCGGGGAGAACTTTTTGCTGCCACATGCGTTACCTTAAGCAGTATTGCCAACTATTTAAAGAAAAAAAAGTACTAAGCTTTGCTCAAAGTCGCTAAATGTCGCTAGATTACATTATGCATCAATTTGTATATTAAGGATGTCATCGCGTCCAACTGTTTCTATTTGTTTAACAGCCTATAATTAATAATGGGGTATTTATTTTTGCACTACACTTTATATATACACGTCAATTTAATTAAATGTATTTTTTAAATACAGAAGATTTCAAATGAATTTGCAGAAATCTCAGACAAGTTCATAAACGGGTGTCACTAAAATCTCTGTGATTGTGAACATAAAAAGAATAAACGGACAAATTAAAACAAAGGAGATGTTAATTGGTTTCACTGTACCAGGGGAAAAACCTCACACTCGTGGTGCTAAAACATTTGCCATCGGTACGCAGTGGATCTGCTCTCAGGCTGCAGGTGGGAGAGACTGCTGTGTGAGGACTGGGCCACCTGTGAGCACTCTGGGGAGGGGGTGGAGCCAACTACATCATAAGCGGATTGTTGAAGAGTGAAGCCTGATTTATACTTTTGCCTGACGCCATGTCGCGGACCACCGCTGACTGTGCGCGCACTTTACAAAACAGACGAGGCCTTATTACTAGTGTTCGCAATTGTGATATTCTTTAAAATGACAGGGGGCGGTCAAAAGAAACTGACCGTAAAATCAGACGCATAAACAGAGAAATAGAATGTTTTCGGAACTTCTTCATATCATTGATATTTTTAAGCTAATTATTTTTATTATTTTTGTAATTTATTTGAATGATTAAAAGCATTTTTATAACCATTCAAGATTTTTTTTAAATCAAACTTTGATGCATCTCGGACAGTTTTACCTATTAAAGTTTATTAAAATATAATTGACAGCAGAACTTGGGCTGCTTTAAAAATATATTTTTTTATTATGGCAAGAATAAAATTAAAAAGCTAGACTTACTAAAACCCGCTCCACATTACTGTCTGGCTAGTTTTTGTCCTCTACTTGTTTGCTAAAAAAGCAATAATATTCCAACATTCCTCATTATTATCAACAATAAAGTCTAGAAAAATCAGTATATTGTAAACCGATGGGTTCAAACATTCCTTTCCAGTTATCAAAGAAACAATTTGTTCCTTAATTATTGTTCCTTATTATTATATTAAATTGTTTTAAATTCAAAATTATAACATATACATCAGTGTAAAACCTAAATGGTGTAAAAAATATATTCTGTCATAGTGTACCTGGGTCTCCACTTTTGCCATGGCCTCTTTTGGATTTAACGAACTTATCCCTCAGGTTTTTTCAAACTTTTTAACAAAAACTTTCCACCTTTCTCACTGCTGTTGCAATTTCTAGCCAATAATTATTGGTCATCTGGTTATCCCTATGATCACGCATGGACGGATAATAAAGATATCTGTACGGTTGTACTGTTTCAGACAAAATCTCTTTCAAAGTTATTTATATTCAACACATATCAAAAAGCGACACACAAACTGTTTGCTCGAGTCTCAAACAAAAAAAAATTGTGTGCTCCACCAGCTGAACTCATGGCGCGAAAGCACAAAAAAAGCAAACCTTCACATATACTTCGATGACGTCACAATCGCCACGCGCACTCAAGCGAACTAGTGAATGTGTCGAGTATAAACCAGTCTTCAGAATGGTACAGTTTTTACAGACATTGGGTCTGAAAAGTTACTAAATATAGTGATCAGGTCATTAAGTTGGCAACACTGACCTGAAGCCAGGAACAGTCACCGAGCTAAAGACAACTGCTGTGTTTTGAAGGGGACCTTCAATGGCTATATTCTCGATAGAGCCGAGAGGTGTGGCAGTGCTTCGCTTGAAGTGGCGGCTTGAGAAATTCTTAAATTGAATAGGGCTCTCAGCAACACATTCCTCTTACAAACCTGGACTGAACCCATCCCAAACTCTATTTGCTGATTATTTAACTACCTGTAAATGCACAACAGCTCTATTATATCTTGCTGAAGGCCCTATCAAAAGGCTCTTTAGTCTAGGGAGAGCACTGCACAGACTGCCAGTGTTTTTGTAGTTGTACGCGTTGTGAACTAACTTCAGGGGGACAAGCACCACCTCGGGAGATTTGTGCAGTCGGCAATGAAAAGTTTCCTATAACTATGTGGCAAATGGAGGAGGTTGTTTGGGAAATATCTATGCATTAACATTCATATATATAGTTTTGCAATTTTAGCCTTTCACCCTATTTACTCTGACGCCAGCGTGAAAAATCATATGGTTTTGGAGTCATTCTGCCAAGGCGTACAGTATATTGATATTCAGGCCGGAATAGAATTCAATATGTCACCCCCTCCCTC
This sequence comes from Danio rerio, assembly GCF_052040795.2. Taxonomy (NCBI): domain Eukaryota; kingdom Metazoa; phylum Chordata; class Actinopteri; order Cypriniformes; family Danionidae; genus Danio; species Danio rerio. Next base: position 27,614,056 of record NC_141027.1, read on the forward strand.
AGAGAATCACTCCTTTCTCTGTAATTTCCATTGAAATTTTGTGTGCAAATGCAGTAATAGACACATTTATAACATCAAAAGGATTCAATTTTCTTTTCAATCACACAACAGTATGAATAGCTTTTTCCATTGAATCTAACAACGAGGAGCCATTACCCGACACCAAAGGATAGGTTGCCTTCACTTGCTTTTTATGAAAGTGTGTCAAACAATTTCCCATGTCTCCCATTTGTTCTAAGCTAACGGGGGCTGTCAAACAGGTTTGTTTCTAATTTTTCAGGGACATGTCATTTCTTTCTTCTGGCGCCGGGTAATCACCAGAGATCCACACGTTTATTTTTTAATGCAGGCTGTAAGTGTCTTTAATACGTTAACTCCTCCGCCGAACGGTTTCCAGAAGCCTGCAGATGACAACTTCCGACTGCTAATTGCACTTGGTAAATTATTTGGAAAAGATGACATGAATAGCGTTCCACTGACACCGACACACAGGGCATCAAATGAAGTGATGGCCGCAGCACAAATGGTGTGAGCGCTTTTATTTTGCCGCGGGTAATGTCTCTCTTGGAGCTCTCTGTTGAAAGGTTACTGTAAAGGGCTGTTTGTCATATGCTGTGCATTCATTCAATTTCTCCCCGTGCCATGCAGGTTTGTCACTGTGAAAGCCTCAGTGTTAACGTTCACATTTCGCTGTCTATTAAATTTGACTGATTGATGGAATGAATTGACTAAATTATATTGGTAATTGGTTAGCGCTTAGATATAGATGTATGGCTTGTAAACAGTAAACATGTATTCATTCTGAAAGTTGTCAGTACAAGTTTCTCTGTACGCATGTACTGTATTACTTTTTTTATTTAAAACTTTTGCTTTCATATACATGTATATTAATGTTAACAATATATTATAGATTATTACATCTCAAGATATCTCATTTCAATTGACACATTAATTAGGGTTGTCCCGATCAGGTTTTTTTGCCCTCAAGTCCAAGTCATTTAATTTTGAGTATCTACCAATACCAAAACCCGATCCGATGCTTTTAAAATACATAAAAAAAGAATAAAGATAGGATTTTCCTTTTTTTTTAATTTAATTCACATTATTTTACCTTCAACAACTCTGTTAACAAACAGAGCACTTTTGTGAGGTAGCTTGAACAATAAAATATTAAATAACATAAATTTTTCACTTAAGGGCAACAGTAAATATATATATATATATATATATATATATATATATATATATATATATATATATATATATATAGCACCTCAACTTAAAATACCTGGCAGGCAATCTCAAGTTTACATGTCTCACAGTTTGCCATGGCAATATTATCGCCATCAACTTTGTAATACCTCCAGACCGCAGACATACTCACATTTTCCGCTTTAAGCTGCTTCCGTGTTCATTTCACCCATAGCCACATATTGATAAATAATGTTATGATAGCTGTTTTAACATTTAAGATCTGATTGAATTGCCTCTTGTTGCAGTTATGAAATAGTTTGATAAGCAGGAAATGTTCATGGGCCAATGACATGACCACATTGAAATAGTCTATACTTCAGAATTCTGTTTTATTAAGTATATCAAATTACAGTTTATTAAAATTACTTATGATACAAGTTAGTTTTAATGTTCACTTTTTGATACTTTTTTGTAGTATTAATGTTTTGCCCTGCCATTATGATATTACTAGCATCTTAGGGAAATATTCATGTCAGGAAAATAGGCTGAAAATGCATTATGCTAATAATATGACCTAACTACTTGCTTTGATTTTTCAAATGGTTACCCGTTAAATGAATTTTGACAAGCCAGTGCTGTCATCTTTTAAATACCCCTTCACACACGCTCTCTCTGAAGTCTACATGTTAATGGGAGTGGCCTGGTCTTCCGCTGTCATCAATCAGTTTTCACCATCCCTGACCCACCGCTGAGCAATGCTCCGCGCTCATAAAGCCGTGCGCTGCAGCAGATGGGCTGCAATTTGCAACACGTATGTTTTTTAACATCCTGCCATCAGGGATTTTAATTATGTCTGGTTTCTTCTTGAACAGTCTGTTTACAATACAAATAAGCCCACACAACTGCACATGTACAGAAGCCCAAGAAAATGCAAGAATCAAATGTCACTGCACATGTTAATTAGAGCAATTATAGTGCTCATTTCCAGTGATTTAATTCAGCTTTAGTGTTTAGACAGTCTGTCAATCAACACTGTGTTTAGGTTTGTTTTCTGTGTGAAAAAAATGTATAGAATTCTATTGCACTACACTAAATTGATTAAAATCTGTAACAACTTTGCATTTCTAAAGCTCTTGGAAATTGAGATTTTCAGAGGTGTTACCTGAATCAATTTAATTGTAACTTTGTTCACTACAAACTTCTAATTAAACTAACTGTGAGATCTCCAAATTAATTATCTACCAAATTAAAGCTTGCTAAATTTATATCCTATTTAAATCAATCTTTGTAATATTGATTTTTTTTTTTTCGCTGTCAGAAAATGTATGAGTATCGTTGTGCACAAATTTTGTTTAGACAAAACAAAACAAATTAACGCAACAGTTTGCATTAACATATTGAAGTTTCGACAAAATCTAACAAAATGAAGTTCAGACAACAAACTTTATTATGTTAGCCAAATCTTTTCCTCTTTAATCAGAAGCATTTTTATACAGCAAAGACCTCAATTTTTTTAAGTCGAGTACTCAAAAATAAGTTGTTTCAATTAGTTTTTTTTTCATTTAAATTTAAATTGAAAACAAATCCAGTGTTATGTACTTAATTACATGCACATTTTCAAGTTTAGAACTTCAAATAAATTAAGTAGCCGAAATTGTTTAATTTTTTTTTTTAAATTTACTGTTCATTCTTGTGAGAAATACATTTAACAAAAACTTTTTTGATTTTTGCTAGTTTTTTATTTGTATTAAACCACAGGTTTTCATTGTTTTACAAAACAAAAACATGTACTGTTCCATATTATCAGTATAAAGATAAAAAAATCAGTGTGTGAACTTAAAAATACAAAACAATTCTATTAGTGTGACTTATCAAACAAATTTATTTGAGTTAATACAAGTTAAATATTGTTTTAAAGTAACTTACAGATATATTTACCTTTAAATTAGCTACATTTTTAAATTGATGTAATTATTAATATTTTCCTGTTTTGAAAATTTTAAATTATTCTGCCAACTTAAAAATTTTTATCTAATCAGCATTTTAAAATTTTTAAATTACAATAATGTATTAAACTATGTAGTGGTAACAGCCCTCTTGAGTTATTTTTTTAGAGTGTGAAGTATGCATTGTGAACATCAGTAAATGTTTTTAATGCTTTTAAAGTTTATTCTGTGAGAGACAGATACTATCAGGCTGCAGTACTATCCATTCTGCTTAAATCTTCTGTGTTGTAGTGTGATTTTTTTTTCACCCCCACCCCATTTTTACCACGTTTTACTATGTTCTCCCTGTTATTTACTTTTTTTTCTTTTACCTGCTTTCTGGAACCATTCTTCGATGAACTTGAACCCCGTCATCGCAGTCAACTCCTCTCTTTGTCTCAAATCCTCTAATGTATATAGCGAGCTACTAGTCAAACTGGTAACTGCAGAAAAGCCGTCCACATGCACATAAGTGGTCAGCTGGTAGCATGGAAAAAAAACTGAATTGGTCGTTGGCATCATACCCCCCCCCCCCCCCCCATCACATTTGTTTTAAAGACTAAATATGTAGCTCTGGCTACATAATTCGTGCTCTCCAGAAATGTATATGGTGGTACATTTTCACAATGAGGCTGTGTTGTATTTTTGTCCATCACATGGGTGGACAATTTTTTTTTATCAATGCAGTGAAATGCTGTTTTTAAAAGTTTGAAATTTGATGTTTTTGCTTTCAGAAAATTAATTTAATTTAAATTAATTAAATTAGTTTTCATGTAGGGTCAGTATTGTAAATGCAGGCATATTTACAGGTAATAACTACAGTAATTACATTTGGTATTTCTAAAATAGAAATACAATGTAAATGCATGCAACTACACACTAACCACATTTAGCAGATTATTTAAATGTTACTTAAATGTTATGCACTTAAAGACATTTAATGTAAAGTAAATCCAATTTCTCTAGTTAGTGCTCTTGATAGTCGGTATACCATGCAAATTACAGAAGGCACAACATCTGAACATCTGCTGTGAACTAGTCAGAGATTCGGTTGGATCTGCTCCCATTGCCCTCCACCAAATATTTACTGCCCTATTAGGACCTTCCCCAATACCCATCATAACAGAGGTGCTCACTAAAGGGTGACTCCTCATGGGCTAAAAGCATGGAGTCAAGCCTAAAATGCATAACATGTTCTGTTTTGAATTCTTGAAGTTAGTTTCATAAACAGATGGCTAAAAAATATGTTTGCATATTGCTCAAAGTGTGCTCGAAGTGGGAAGTGTGCCCATGAAGCCCAACCAATGTTGATTTTGTTGTTTAGTTATTCTGTTGGGAACTATTCCATTTTTTTGATATGAAATTCTGTTCTGTTAACTGTTCTAGCATGTGTTCTTCAACAAGTGTGAACGCTGTAGAAATATACCCTGATTAAGTGGTAAATGAATAACAGAAATGACAGGTTCTTTTCAGTGAACCAATTCAACTGGAGTCTAGTGTGATTTCTTAAAGGGTACATTTACATTTGTCATTCATTTACATGACTACAGTATTTTGGTGCCCTGAAAATTTTACGTTTTAAAATGGGTTTCAAAGGGCAAGTTTTTGTGATGTGTGTCTGTGGCAAGCACACCACTACTCAAATAGCCGACTTTACTACAAAATTGCATAGAAACCCATTTCCTTAACTTTTAACTTAAGGTTCTATGCAGTTTAATGATAATTCTGCTAGAACTTTTTAGTTTCACCTTGTGAAAATTTGTTTTAGAAGCATTAACTTAGTATTTTGAGCAGCAAAAACACAGTTCTGTAGCCTGTTATTATTGTTTTAGATGTAGAACACTTTTACCCTAACAGTTGCCTTTATTAGAAAATTGTGTGGAAACTCAATCCCTTAAACCAGACAAAGTGGCCTGACATGCATAATGCAACATTTTATTCCTTTATTTTTGTGAAAAATTATCATCTTATTTGACTAAATGTTTTAAGATTGCAAAGGTCATGTATTTCATATACTGGCTGGTTGTTCATTTTCCTTTTTTTAATAATGCAGATTATACAAATAAAGTAAAATATGTAATTTTTTGTATGTGTATTACATTAAAGAATATTATTTATCCACTTATAAAAATGTCGTCATAATTAATTGTGTTGATGCTTTAAAAATTGCTGAGTGTAAATTTACTTGGCATGTTTAACAATAAAACTGGTTCATCCAATTTAGTACATCAAGGTTAGAAATATTTTTTTTTTCTTTTGGAAGGGTGGGGTTGAGTGTAGTGTTTATAAAGCCATTACAAGGGAAAACAGAGTGGGATTAAACCACCGAGTGTAAACCAACTGGAATGTAAATTTATTTTATGTTCGTAATCTGATCAATAAAAACATATCAGTTATATTTTAATACCACCTATAAACAGGACCTAATTCTATGCAATGGTTATTTTATATATATATTAATATATATTATTTTTTCCCCCAATTTATGTTTAACGGAGAAGGTTTTTTCAACACATTTCCAAGCATAACAGTTTTAATAACTGATTTATTTTATCTTTGCAATGATGACAGTACATACTATTTTACTAGATATTTTTTAACACACTTCTATACGACTTAAAGTGACATTTAAAGGCTAACTAGGTTAATTAGGTTAGCTAGGCAGGTTAGGGTAATTAGACAAGTCATTGTATACCTATGGTTTGTTCTGTAGACTATTGGAAAAAATATATAGCTTAAAGGGGCTAATAATTTTGACACCCTTGGTGTTTGAAAAAATTAAAAGCTGCTTTTATTCTAGCCAAAATAAAAACAAATAAGACTTTTTCCAGTAGAAAAAAATATTATCAGACATACTGTGAAAATGTCCTTGCTCTGTTAAACATCATTTGGTAAATATTTTAAAAAGAAAAGAAAAAAAAATCAAGGGGAGGCTAATAATTCTGACTTCAACTGTGTGTGTTTGAAATTATTTAATCATCTACAACTAAAAACTCATTTTTAGGTTTATTTCTTCCAAATACTAAAACAAGTTTACCAGTACCCTGACTGACACTGCACATGCTGCATTTTGTCTGTGTAGATATATGTGTGTGTACATTACAGTCATGTTCTCTTAGGCCGCAGTGTGAATCCTACGACGCTGCTGTGTTAGAGCTGCTGCTGGCCCCAGATCATTGGGAACAGCAAAATAAACGCCATTACACCTGACAGCATATTCAGTTCCTCAGACATCATTGTGACAGGTGAGCTTCTTCGGGTGGATAATTGTATCCCGGGTCTGTGGCACACTGCTTATTATTGATTCATGGCGAACAGAATGAACTCCTTGTGAATGTATAAAAATACATTTAAAAGTCCATTCTCCTCAACTAAAATCACAGCCCCCCAAACGACATGCTTTTGTCACTCCCAGTCCGCTTTCTCTGCCAGCACTGCTTTTAAGGGCCTGGCAGCGAGGATTGAGCATATATTTAAAGAACCTGACAGGTCGGACAGTAATGCAGTTGTCTGGGCTTTTATTTTCTACATGGAATCCGCTTTGCTAAGCCCTGGTACATTAGAACGAAGTGCCATGCCTGAAACGAACGGGAAGAGATATTCCCTGAATGAAAGTTTTAAATAGCTAAAGCCTGGCTAAAAGAAAAATTCAATTATTAACTTAATTTATCTGAACGTATAGGACAAAAAGCTTACAACAATTAAGACTTTTATAATTTCATTATAATTATTTATTTAATCCTAAATGTATATTTTAGAATGTATTTTTATAATATCTCGTGTGAGCGTAAACTATGAAATTAAACTCTAAATTATTGATTTATGGTGACTTTAAAATTGTAAGCAAATGTCTTGAATTGATTTTATTTCAGATAGTTGCCTAGAAAATCATTATCATTCAGATTTGATTACTAAAAAGCAAAATCATTCATTAAAACTAGATACTTCATAAAAAGCACATATTTTGAAAAAAAAAAAAAAAAAAAAAAAAAACTAATTAAACTTTCACTAAAAACTACAATATCTATAACAATACTGAAAAAGTGCTGTTCGAGCCCGTAGCCAGGGGTGCATTGGGTGGTTTGATAGACCCATTCTCCACCTGAGCTCAGTTGACTGCTATTGGGCCATAAATAGTGAAAAAATATCAAAGGGGTTAATAATTCTGACTTAAACTGTAAATAGAAAATCAGCTGAGTAACTGCAAAAAGTGCCACTTTTTGAGAGAAAAAAAAACACCCCTTTCACCAGGCTGGCTATGAGTGTGCTGTTACACACTTTAACATCTGCAAAGGTTGCCATAAACCATACTCATCTGTTATAGACAAAGCCTCAGGCCTAAAATGAAGGCCGAGAGGCATAACAATCTGGCTTCCTCCACAAACACCCCGGATTCCTTTAACAAGCTCCAAATTGCAAGACCTTTTTTCAGTTTATCACCAGCATTCCTTATAATTTCTTCTTGCGGCATTGTGTATCCATCATTGTAAATGCACTCAAAATGCCACAGCTGTGGCGTTTTACGAGGACGCACCTAATCAGACTGGAAAGGAGACGCCACCGTTACACAATCACATCTGCTTGAACACGCACTACAATAGCAATATGTTGCAAACTGGAAGCATCACAGCCTCGGCTACAAGCCTAATTCATGTTGTTTCTTCAATCCGACATGCAAAAATGGCATGTTGTAGTGCAGCCTGAGCCACAGCTGGAAAGCATCGCGAACATGAGGACAGGACCAGAGTTCTGCACCCAACACAAAACAGTACTCCAACCTGGCGCTGGCTTTTATTCGCTCATAAAAATGTGTAAGGCCTGATTAGCTTCCCACATTTTCAGAGGATAAAGGAATTAAGGACCAATTTCCTGGTGTTGTAAACGTTAATGCTGAGAAAGAGGATGGCTGTTTGATTTTTGCAGGCTATATTTGTAGTTGAGGTGGTTGGAGGGGTGATCGTGTCGGTTGTGAAGGGGCCCACCCATGAAATATCGACGGATGAAGAATGTAATACTCCATTTAACGTTAACTGCCTGTGTTTGGGATGTCTGGCTTCTGTATCCGCTTGATGTAAAACATGGCACTTTTCTAAAAAAAGAGTGGCTTCTGTGGGATAATAACTGAGATAATTGAGTTCAATTGACACATCTACCAGTCGATTCTTCAATAGCAGATGAGAGACTGGGGGAAAATGCCATGAAATCCAAACAAAACACAACCCCTCAAAGTATGCAGATGTAACCCATCAGTGATCATTTAGAGAATAGTCATTGACCCGTAACTTCTACGAGGAAGTAGGAAATGACTAAACATCCATGTTGTTACCCATTTGTGTCAGTGGGATCAGTGGGACCACAACCAAAAACTTCCTGAATTGACAGGAAACGGCATGTGTGTGGTGGCAGTCTGGCGGGAGCGTGGGTACAGGAAAGAGGCAGGGCCAGAGCAGAGGACTGGACTTGGCAGACCGGCGCTCGGCATTGTGGGACAAGGCACTCGACATGTGAGAGCCCAGCCTGGCCATTCATCCACACCAGCGTTGCGCGCCGCCCTGTGATTAGCATTGTCCTCTAGCAGATGGCCCATCATCTGTTTCAGGCGGCGGGGAAGAAAAAAAAAGATGCCACTGTGAGAGCAGCCCTTCATTCTTATTATTAACTCATAAAGCGCCCATTGTGTTTAACCCTGTTTGTGCAGAATAAGGTGGTCTACAAATATGGACTTTTTAAACTTTCGAAAGTCTTATGTGAACTTATGTAGAAGGCCTTCTGTTTAGTATAATAGAAACCAGATAGTAGTATAGTAGAAATTTTGTACAGTAGAAATCAGTAGTAAAGATTTTGTTTGACATTTTGACTTTGTCACTTTTATAACTTCATTTGTGGCCTTCCAAAGCCATACCACTTCCTCTGTTATGGATACATTATATTAGTTAAGCAAGATCGGGAATTAATTGGGGTGCTCTGCATAAAATGGTGCCAAAATCTCATGGGTCAAAGAGATTTTCAAGCAAAAACTATTATTATCCATCATTCATTCATTTTCTTGTCGGCTTTGTGCCTTTATTAATCCGGGGTCACCACAGCGGAATGAACCGCCAACTTATCCAGCAAGTTTTTACGCAGCGGATGCCCTTCCAGCCGCAACCCATCTCTGGGAAACATCCACACACACTCATTCACACACACACTACGGACAATTTAGCCTACCCAATTCACCTGTAACGCAACGTCTTTGGACTGTGGGGGAAACCGGAGCACCCTGAGGAAACCCATGCGAAGGCAGGGAGAACATGCAAACTCCACACAGAAACGCCAACTGAGCCGAGGCTCGAAGCAGCGACCTTCTTGCTGTGACCCGACAGCACTACCTACTGCGCCACTGCTTCGCCCACTATTATTATTATTATTATTATTATTATTATTTGTAGATAATGTATACAGTTTTGTTTTCTGAAAAATATGATCATATATTTTTATAATGTTATTAGGGCTGCACGATATTTGGGAAAAAATTGACATTGCAATAATTTGTTTATCTGCAATTTACATTGCGATATTAATATAATTCCTGAAGATAAATTTATTAACTCTATTTGGAAATAATTCACCTATTACTAGTTTGACTTTGACTGAGAAATTATAGGTGAGTTTGCATGTGTTCCCTGTGCTCACGTGGGTTTCCTTTGGGTGCTCTGATTTCCCTCCCAGTCTAAAGACATGCGCCATAGGTGAATTGAAAAAACTTAATGGGCTGTAGTGTATCAATGTGCATGCAAGAGTGTATTGGTGTTTCCCAGTGTTGGGTTGTGGCTGGAAGGGCATCATCTGTGTAAAACATATGCTGGATAAGTTGGTGGTTCATTCTGGTGTGGTGACCCCAGATTAATAAAGGGACTAAGCCGAAAAGAAAATGAATGAATGAAATTGGCCATAGTGTATGTGTGTGAATGAGTATGTATGGATGTTTCCCAGTTCTGTGTTGCAGCTGGAATGGTATGCGCTGTGTAAAACAAATGCTGGATAATTCGGCAGTTTATTTTGCTGTGGTGACCCCTGATGAATAAATGGACTAAGCCAAAGGAAAATGAAAAAATCTGCCTTGAACAGTTTAATAGTTCAATTCTAACACCCATTTAAAGTGTTAAGTGTCATTCACCTTCAAGATTTTCCTCCATGATGCTCTCTCTCGTTTCCTTCTATCCCAGACCTGCTCCCATGATCGGCCTAATAATTAAAGCCATCCTGCAGCCGCTGCTGTACTGCGCAGCATTGGGCGCATCAGGGGCTCGTGACATGATACAGAGGGACAGCTTAACTATTAAATATCCATCACGCCACGCCACATCAGTCCTAATGCAATCAGAAACACATGACTACATCGCTCGGGCCCCCGCTTCCATCCACAATGATTAAGTAAGTCTTTAATTTCCAAGACAAATAAAAAATGCAAGATCATTTTATCATGAATGTAAATGACCTGTCTCCTCAGATGACAGTTCGATTTGATTGGGAACTAGGAGGGGGGGCATCTACTGTAGCCGAGCAGACTAATATGGGGCTTTGTGTACTTCAGAGAGTACGCACGTGGGCTGTGGTCTTTTTGCCGTATTATCATTTTAATGAACCAGGGTATTTCTTTTGTGGTCGGGAGGCTCTAATGCAGTTGTCCAAGACTTCCCTTTCATCTGTCTTCTTCAAACGCTCGAGGTTGTTAAACAAATGGATGTGTCTGAGTATATAACGCTGATGTGGCCATGCTGCTGTTGACTGGGCCAATTAGGACTCGGGAAGAAAAGAATTGAGACGTGCTTGTTCACTCACTCAAACCAGCATACAATGCAGTCTGGCTGCTTTGTGTTTATTAAAATCATCTGGATCCTTAAGGATTGGCTATGACATGCTTTAGTTTAACGTTACTTTTTGATGATTTTCATTATCAGGACTTCTGCCAAGATCCCCATACTGTTTTTACCTTGCTAATTAGCTTGTGTTTATTAAAAATGTTTTCCTCGAACCTGATATGTCATGAATCCCTTGTTCCCTTGTCTCCATGTTCAAATGAGCGAGTGTGTTTAGAAAAATGTTTGATTTTACACCTAAGAGGTGATAATGATGCATACCTGTTCGCTTCAGTCATAGTGGGAATGTTGAAATAAGATGACAGTGATTTCTCAATATGCTAATTACTGTGCAGTCACAAATGCTGAAATGCTAGTGTCTAATGGTGTATCCGACTGATATTGTCAGACTTTTTTCTTATTAAATCTAACAATGTTTTCTTAGAGGGCACCTATTTTACCTTTTACAAGATGTAAGATACGCCTTCGGTGTCTCCAGAATGTGTCTGTAAAGTTTCAGCTCAAAATACCCATCAGTTAATTTATTAAAGCCTCCAAAATCTGTCCATTTTGGTGTCTGAATACATTGTAACTTTTTTTTAGGCTGTAGCTTTAAATGCAAATGAGCTGCTTCTCCCCGCCCACCGTTTCCACGTGCATGTCTGCTTCTTATTATGATGTTAGATAAACAGCACAGTGACACCATGCGGCCATGGTGATTATAGTGGTTAAGAATTACACAGCTGGCAGCTAGCTCTCTGCAACTCTCACATGGTCGCCCACTGAAGTTGAAGCTGCACCCGGTCAGTACCTGGATGGGAGACCACATGGGAAAGCTAGGTTGCTGCCGGAAGTGGTGTTAGTGAGACAAGCAGGGGGCGCTCAACATGTGGTCTGTGTGGGTCCTAATGCCCCAGTATATTGATGGTGTCTCTATACTGCCCAGTGAGCGCTGTCTTTAGGATGAGAGGTTAAACCGAGGTCCTGACTCTCTGTGGTCGTTATAAATCCCAGGATGTCCTTCAAAAAAAAAAAAAAAAAAAAAAAAGAGTAGGGCTTAACCCCAGTATCCTGGCCAAATTTGCTCACTGGCCTCTGTCCATCATGGCCTCCTATCCATTCCCATATCATAGTTGGGTGTGTGGTGTCTGGCTCAATATGGCTGCCGTCGAGTCATCCAGGTGGATGCTGCACACTGGTGATGGATGAGTAGATTTCCCTCCATGTGTAAAGCGCTTTTAGTGTCCAGGAAAGCATTATATATAAATGTCAGGAATTATTTATAGGGATTTTTCTGTCTATATTACAATCATGCTGTTTTTTTTTTTTTATTTAAACTTATAAAAGCTTTAAAACTCACAGAGAGTTATAAAAATAATTTTTATCCCAGTTTATTTGCAAAAAAATGTGCTGTGCTGTGCTGTGTATATATACATGTTATTATAGAAACACTGCATCTGTCAATCAGTGACACGACCACTGATGAGGTTTGTGGGTGGGGAAAACTGCACTTCTATGTCACCTTGCGGTGGGCCTCAAAATTATTGACATTTAGATCCTATTTTAACGTCAGGAAATTTAAAAAGAAAGTTACTCCAGTATGACTGTGGACACACTATACCTGCACACAGTTCTGTCTAAACAGCTTCCAAAAGTTCATTTTCATCATGGGTACCCTTTAAGCAAGTATGGTATTTAAGCTTCAAAATGTGTGATTTTACATAAAAAAGAATTCAGTAGAATTTAATCCATCCTTTTTTTTCCCAAAATAACACAAGCAAAATAAACCAAACAATTGAATACTGCACCTGTGACTCTTGACAATACATTGAGGTCTTATGATGCAAAGCAATTGGTCTGTGGAAGAATCTGAATTTTAATTTATGAACAGTTTCTTACAGACTGATCATTTCCCTTCATAAAACCCTCAGTGTTTAATCAGTAGTCACTGGAATTGATTTGTTTTAATTTTGTTTTTGTTTTGTTTTTACTATTAAAGTTCTGGTGGTTATTGCCTTGCATTTTCTGAATTACCAAGGATCACGATTAAGCTGCATTCACACTACCAGTGACTTTGTAGCTGCCCTTTGCCCTGGGTAGTGAATCAAGTCGCTAGTGGATGTTCCAGCCTCGAGGTTGATTGGGTAGCATTTATGAATGGTATTCAATGACAGCAAAAGAGTTTTCTTGCAGCTCAAAATAATAAACTGTGCAGGGAAAACATTACATATAAATGGAATAAGTACATAAAGTACTTAAATGCTAAGCTGAACAAAAAAGAAACATGTTCTTTGCCATTGCGTCTATTTGTAGCAGTGTAGATCTACAGCACACTGAAAAAAAAGTTCATCTACTTTCTGGTCTTTTATTCAAAGTACATTTTTACATTAGATGAAGTAAAAAAACAATGGCTTCTGATTATAACCGGTTTAATTCAATTTGCCTTAAAGAAAAAAAGCTACTTTCTAGGTAAAATTAAAAGCATTCGTTTTTATAAAGTGTAATTTATACTTCAAGCCAGCATGTGACCCCATGACATCACTCCCTTTGTCATCTACCATTATTGATACAAATGTGAAGACGATCTTTGACCAAAGTTAGTCTTGTTTAGACAAGGTAAGCATTAAAGTCTTTTTCATGTAATATTATACGAGTAAGCATTTTTGACGGCAACATATCTTTTTAAAAACATGTTTGTGTTTCTGCCATGTGAAGGCTAGAACAACAGTAACGTTTGCCTATAAAGTTACTCTGACAAAGATCCCCTCAGGTACTACTTTAGTGCACTTTAATTCTTATCTATTTCAAATGAGAGTTTGATTACCATCTTGTGACATTTATAGCTATACTGAAAGCATCAGCAGATAGTTTACCTTTAATCTTTAAAGTAAAGTAACATTTTTAGCATAATGACAGCATAGCCTGTCATTGCATGTGTTTATTAAAGTTTAATCCAAAGTGCAACTTTTTTATTTTATAGTATTCTTTTCCCAAAATAATTATTTAGAGGTGCCTTATGAAAAAATGGCTATAGGCAAAGTTGAACAGAGATCAGTATATGGAAATGAGCACACCATGAGCCTCAGACACCATTGTTTCCTCGTTTTTATGTAAATTCCACAAGTGTAAAACCCCAGTGAAAATGGACCTCTCAGAAAACAAAACAGACTGCTGCGTGATTCACAGGGCATGCCCTCAAAATTAGCATGTTATTTAGGTCACATTCTACTCATCCGAACCTGACGAGCTGCCGTGTGAGATCAGGAGTCAAAACACAGACTCATATGTTGCTGTGGGATTATTAATATGCACGCCCCAGGATGTGTTTGATAAGCCACAACGTTTCCAATTGAGACAACAATGACCATTTTTCTCCCTTATGCCGAGTTCAGATTGCATAATTTTTAAAGTAGCGGTGTCAAAGATGTTTTTACACTGCATGACTATCTGGGGTAGCATTTCATCACTGCTTTGTTTACACTGCAACATGGATCGGCGTGGATGCATGACTTCAGAATGGCAACAATCGCCGACAACTTTGTCTCTGTTTGTGACAAAGTGACAAAAGTGACATGGAAACAATGCAAGGTCATAGTATATATTTTGTTGTAAACTACATAGTAAGAAAGAGGCTTTTAGTGGGGTAGAAAATTTACTTCTTTTGCTCACCTGGCATTTGAAGGGTATCAGCGATTTCTCTTTTTTCTTTTTCGACCCAGTTGTGGTATTGCTCAGATGACACGTCAAACTGGCACGGGTCCTCATGCCAAATTTAAACTAGTTTTTCCACCATTTTTTAGGTCCAAATTGACTGAACAAAAGAAATTTCAACTTCTCCCCCATCCTCCCGCTGGCCTGCAGATACCCATACTGGTGGATGCTCTCTCCTTGGTTGTAGGTAATTGCCGATGTTATTTTTAATCAGAAAACATTTCACATGACATTATTTGAATCGCCGACAGCTCCGGATATTTAGCATGCAAAATGTCTCATTGGTGTCAGCGACTTGATTTTCTCTGAACGTGTCGTTGATAGTTCACACTGTGTGATTGTTGCTCATGTAAACCTGCACTAATTTGCCTGTGATTTCAGACATTAGTCAGCGATTTCTTAAAATCTGTTGGCAAGTCAAAATCAGGGCTAAAATTATGCAGTATGAACTCTGCATTAGTTAACTCATTTATTCATTTTCTTTTCAGCTTAGTCTAATCTGGGGTCGCCACAGCGTAATGAACTTCCAACTTATCCAGCATATGTTTTACGCAGCGGATGCCCTTCCAGCTGCAACCCATCACTAGGAAACATCCATGCACACTTATTCACACGCGTACAATACGGTCAATTTTAGCATAACCAATTCACTTATAGCACATGTCTTTGGACTTGTGGGGTAAATCGGAGCACCCGGAGCAAACCAACGCGAATACATGGAGAACATGCAAACTCCACACAGAAATGCCAACTAAGCCAGCTGAGGCTCAAACCAGCGACCTTCTTGCTGTGAGAGGCGATAATGCTACCCACTGTGCCACTGCGTCACCTTAGTTTACTTTAAGCTTGCTGGTTTATCCATTCGCACATGTTTACCATCACATGATTTTTTTTTTTTTTTATGTGCATACTGAAATTTGTTTGGTAAGTGTTTCTTTTGTAGTTTGTGTGTCTTTTCTTTTCGAAGAAAGTTTATCCTACTCAGTTGTCAGTTTATCTCATATTTGCATATGTTTTTTTATGCGCATTTTCAAAATTTATGCGCATTTTGATGTTTCCATTAACCGTTTTTATGCGCATATGCTAAATTGCATATAAAAATAGTTGGATGCAAACGTAATTACTGTGAGCGTAAAGTGTGATTTGTTAGTTTAGAGTATATGCTAATTCCAGGATGCTGATATGCCTCAGGTATCGATAGGTAAAATTAATTTATTAATTAATTTATTTATTTGCGTAGAGAAGAGAATAATGCTCCTATTGGTCAATGTCACTCATGTGATGAACCAGTTGTAAACGAAGAGAAAAAAAATGAATATGCATTGAAAAGTATAAGTATGCATTAATGAGTATCATACTACACAAGAAGAAACAATTAACGGCAACCTTTGTCAAGCAGTCAAATCAGGAGAAAATTGTGTAATTTAAATGGGGCTTTAGTCAAGTATGTCTTAAATTGCCAAATAAACTAACAGCATTTTTTTATTTTAATAAATTTAAGAAAAAAGTTATTTAAAAAATATTATGAGGTGGAATTAAAATGTTTAGAACAAAAAAAGTGTTAAAAGGTTTAAGGCGTTAACCAGTTTTAGTTGTAATAAATGTATAGTGGGCCAAATTGTGTATACCTTCAGGAAAACTTTTAGTATAAGTCCACAGCATTTCTGTAATAATTTAAATAATTCTTTTACCCACATAAATCAGCTCAAAGCAAAGCTTACAGTGAACCTCTATAGATGAGATGAACATTAGGTGAGTTTTACTCACTATATCAGGAATGGTCTGTGCCTGTGTGTCTGAGGAAGGGGGTGTTGAAGCGGGTGATTTGATGGGACGGGGGTGTCAGAGCAGGCAGACGCCGCCTGGTGTGTCTCCGATCTCATGTTTATGCAGAGATCAACTGATTTCTTTTGATTTGGCATTGAGGTTCTTGATTTACCGCTGACTAGCTGCTGGCAGCCTTTCAACAGAGTTCCACAGGTTCAGGGCTTCACTAATTACCTTTATGGCAGAGCAAGAGACACTCACACACTTAAAAACACACCCCGGTCCATTCCAGCCACCTGCTCTGGTCCCATTGCTACCCACGAGCACATCATTTATGGTGGAGGAAGTAGTTAGCCTTGTTGTCAGAGACCCCTTCATGAAGACACGGATCTCTTTGGTGGCCTGATGCTCACATTATTAATTCACACACACACAGAGAAAGAGAGAAATAAAGAGAGAGAGAGAGAGAGAGACGTACAGAAGATGGATAAATATAAACATCTTTAAAGTGTCTCATCTGCAGTCAGCACTGAAGGGATCAGTGGGCGCCCTGTCAGTGTTTCACGAATCCTGTTTACTTGGCTTTCAACACATACACGCTGTAAAGCATAGTTTGTGGAGTCTTTCAATTTTCTTTTCAATTTATTGTGCTATTGGAGCTGATATAGAAGGGCTTCTCGCATCCAAAATCATATGCTCGATGGATCATATGTTTCTTCACAACTGTATTGTACTGATCCTTTTTATCTAGAAGATGCTGGTTCAAGCTCAGGGTGGCTGGCTGTGCTTCTGAGGGCCAATTTAAGATAGAATGGTATTAATACAGATGTGGGTGCTTGGAATGAAGGGGAGAGCAAACCACCAGACCTGACAGGCGTACACACACACGCGCACAGTTAGCATGACGGGAGTCATGTGGATAAATCACCATTCACTCCGGGAGCAGTCACAGTCAATGACATATTCACTGGCTGCTTCAACAGCTCATTTGATAACACTCTCCTCACGCCATTCTGTTTTTTTTCTTGCGCGAGATGAAAAGCTGGCTGAAAATCTCATCAGCTCAGTGAGGCAGGGCTGATAGTAACTCAAGATAAAGGAGGGAGGAGGTGCCTCCTAATTAATTAACTTTCCCTGCCTGCCACAAGCGGGGAGAGAGAGAGAGGGGAGAGACCACAATATCCCGCCTTTTTCCAGGGGGCTTTCAATTAGACATGCGTTATAATTAAATGCGATGTCAGTGAGACCAGGCAAGACCTGACAGATCTATGTCCACAGTTTAGTTACTCACATTCATCATTTTGACTGATGGCTGAGGCCTACAGGAATATTGTCTTGGATTGTTGCTGTTGTTGTACGCCTTTCTTTTTCAATAATTGAGGGCAGGCTAATAGAGGACTTTGGTTGCCGCCCCTCTTGTTTGCATGCACCCTTGATGTGATAAAGCAAATTATTTGTTTATTTGACCTTGCTTGTTTATGCATGGATTTAAATTTACAGTAAATGCATATATGTTTGAGTGTTTTTGTTGTTTAATGGAAATATTTTGTTGGTTTGTCTATTTTTTGTTATTTTTATATTCACTTTTAAATCAAGTCTGAAACTGATCATTCGTTCATTCATTCATTCATTCATGCATATTTATTTATTTATTTGCACTGTAAAAAATTAAATTAATGTGCTGTTAAAAAAATAAAGTGGTAAAAAAAAAATGGTGGTAACACTATTGCAAGTATTATTTTTAGGTAGTTTTCAAGACTTGATTTTTTTAGCACTTAAATGAAAATCCACCACAAAATTCATCAAAATTACTCATTCATAAAATTTATAATGAAATACATAGACCATTCATTTTTTGCCAAACCTTTTATTACATGTTACACAGATAACCAAATAACAATAACACCTTTTATTTGTAGGCGCCTTTCAAAGCACTAAAGAACACCTTACAATATGTCACAGGCACATTATAAAAAATAAAAAAACAAGATGAAGAATAACCAGAAAATCATTAAAAGCAATTCTGAACAGAAAGGTTTTAACCTGGGATTTAAAATTGGAGATAGACTTTACCTGATGAATATATCACGGTAGGGAATTCCATAACTGTGGTGCTATGCAGCTAAAAGCCCTGCCACCAAATGATTTCATCTTAAAATTTGGAACTGATAACAGTTCAGCCGCTGAAGATCTCAGTGAGTGCCAAGGAGTATACCAGTAAAGAAGATCAAAGAGGTAACCGGGTGCCAGGTTGTGAAGAACTTGTAAGTTAATTTTACACTGTAAACCATAGGCATGAGACGATAACTGTGTTCAAGGTATACAGCAGTATGGAAAAGTCCAGGTTTTAAAACTGTCAAAATTGTCTGCTATACCATTCCTGAGGTATGTGTAATATTTTTTATTTGCTTTTTTTGCTGTTTTTTAGGACAGCAGTATCTCCAGCAGAAAAGATTTCCAAAGATGCCATTTTAAGTTGTAAAAATAATCAGTGTTTTTGAAACTAATGAAGACAGCAGAAGTCAATGATTCATTTGAATTATTTAGCCTGACATGCTTACTATAACAAAATACTTTAAATGTTTCCCAAATTAAAATATATTGTGTACAAAAGGGGAAAAGGTATTGTTTTTTATCCAGACATTTAAAAATAATAGATTTTAGAGCAGTAATCTCAATACCGTGATACAGTTAAACCGTGATATTTATATCTAAGGGAATCATACTATCAGAATCTTATACCGGCCCATGCCTAGTACATGATAAAGACCAGGAAGCCAATGCAAGTGAAAGAGAATTGAGGATGTGTTTAGAAGCAAGCGAGCGGATGACTACCCTAGCTGCTGAGTTCTGGATTACCTGTAATTTGTGAAGTTGGTTAAGAGGGATACCAGATAGGAGGGAATTGCAATAATTAATCCTTGATGTAAGTAGAGCATTATCAAGGACTTCAGAACTTTGTTAAGATAGTGTAGGGCGAAGTCTTGCAATGTTACGTAAGTGAAAAAAGGCAGATCGTGAAATATTACTAATAAGTGAATTAAACGAAAGCATACCCTTTAGTAACCCCAAGACATGTTAGGACAATCAATTTGTTTAACAAATCTATTTACAATTTACAGTATTTTTAAGTTCTGAAAGTGCTTTGTCCATGTCATGGAAAAATTTGTTGAGTCTTTTTTTTTTTTACTCGTACACAAGCTTTCTTTTGTAGGAAATAGGAATTGTCACATTTTAGACAAAAGCTGACAGAATCTGTGTATTGCATAACATATAAAACCAGTACATACACAATCAAATCAATCAATGCAGTAAAATTTCACCAAAAGTTTGTAGCAGTGCATTTGTGTCAGAAACCTTATATAAGTTTGTTTTTGGTTGACTTTAATTTGAAGAATATTTCTATAAGTCCACTTCAGCAGTTCTAAACAAAATTTTCAAGCCAGCCATGCCTCATGACAATGCAGAGAACAATTTTCTGTGCATTCGCAGTCTCATGCTGTAAAACAAACACTACATTTATTATTATTGAATTATGCAATTATAAATGATATATTTCATGTGTTTAAGGTTTCCTTACAATAGCTTTTATCCAAATTTGTATCTCTGAACAGTAATTCTCCAAAATGTTTAAGTAGACTGTGCTGACTGACACTATAACATAACCTCAAGTATTTTGACTAATAATACTAGCTCTTAACAAGATCATTGTTGTTCATCCACCCTGCTTAAATGTTGCCTAATCACTGCTGTTCAATATTACAATGCACATCATTTGTTAAGTTTCAACATATAATGTAGAGTAAACATACAAGAAAATCATTTTCAAATAGGTTTTGGTGGTTTAAAATACCCGTGTATCACTATATACATCTTTAGGGGTGTCAAAATTAATTAATTAATGCAGTTAGGGACAGTTTGATATCGGTTCAGTAATAGATCGTAACTGGTTATTACGTATACTGACGTCATTTATCTTCTATGCGCGATGTCGCAGTAGAATACTATGGCGAAGGAGGAGAGGGAGAGTAAAGAAAATGCTCCTACTACTTAAAATGTAGATAGATTATGCACAGTTCAACTGCTTGTGAGTTTGCTGGAAAGTTTTTCATTGACACTGATAAGGGCACAGCACATGAGCTGCTATTTCACTACTAGGGAGAAATGCTATAAAAATCTATATTTCTCTCTCTCTCTCTCTCTCTCTCTCTCTCTCTCTCTCTCTCTCTCTCTCTCTCTCTCTCTCTCTCTCTCTCTCTCTCTCTCTCTCTCTCTCTCTCTCTCTCTCTCTCTCTCTCTCTCTCTCTCTCTCTCTCTCTCTCTCTCTCTCTCTCTCTCTCTCTCTCTCTCGACATTTGACCTGCCTGTGGGTTCGTGAGGTAACTTTTTCTCTCCTCTTGGCTGTTAAAGCGATACTTGTGGATCCAGACATGAGCATGCCTGTAGTGCGAGTTTACCTCACTGTGTCTATTATAGATTACCTGAGATAACTGCATATTATGCGCATATAGACTGTAGCTGCGGAAGTTCTTCTCGTGTCACTCATTGGTGAACAGCACTCTCGTGTTTAAAGCCAATTGCAGCCCTTTCTGTTGAGCGGGTTGAGACAATGACCAATCATGGAGGTGTAAGATCTCACTTAACCGCTCAAAAATCAAGCGGGATAATTTTTAAATTAGTTTATTTGCTATAAATGCTCGTGATGGCTTCTGTGCTTGTGTTGGACTTTAGTTTTAAACATTCAAAAAGAGTGTTTTCTTTGAGCAGGCAAAATGAAAAATATAGTTCATATATCCTACTGCTTATATTAAAGGACACTATTGTATTACAAATAATCTATAAATATATTTATACATTTTAATAAAAAAGTTCTTGTGTTGTGAAGAAAAAATCGAATTATGTATGGAAAGCACTGTCAAAGCACCTTGATGCACCAAGGTATCAAATTGAATGTATGTAATCTACATGATCGTAACCAAAACCAACAGTGAGACCAGTAAAACTAAGCTCCCAAACAAGCTATTGAGTTGCATAAGCTAGCTATTGAGCTAACAAGCTACATGAACACCATATGTCTTTCCTGAAAGAGCTTATTTAAGACGGTAAACTACAAAATTATAAGCTGTCAATGCTTACCTCTTAACATGCTCATTGTTGGTCCGCTTCTTCAAAATGTTGTCCGATTACTGTAGTTATTGAGATTTAAATGCAAACATCTCAATCAAATCCAACTAGTACAAATCAATTTTCTTAATAAAGATGAAGCCTTCTTTACTAAATTGTATTAGTTAAATTTATTCCTCAAATTAAGCCTAATAATTGCACCAGTTTGCTTTAAATAAAAGTTACATTTATATATTGATATTATTAGCAAAACTCTCAATATTAAAAAAATTAAATATTCACATTTTTTAATGATAACAATTTTTTAATGAAAAATACATGCCTCAGGATTAATTATTTACAGTGTGAGCTCATCTTCTTTAATCCGCATATCATACTGTAACTCAGTCTTCCATTAAAAAAAGACCTTTCTCTGATAATGTGTGCTGTTTTTTCCAATTATTTAGCCCTCTTAAACTCTGTCCTTTTTTTTTTTTTACAATCAACTATACACTCAAAATTAAATCTGGCTCTATACAATCAACACCTAATAGTATCTGCATTTTTTTTCTATATACAGTAATGATCTTGTATGTCAAAATACAGATATCAGAATTTGTTTGAATATAATAATCTTTCTATTTCAGACAGTTTTTCAGAATTTATCTGATATTATAAAGTCAGTAGTCAGCAAGGCAGCTTGCTGTGTTTTGAGCAGATCCTTAGTGAGCAAAAAAATGTGCACTACAGTTGTGTCTAGCCTGAGGGCAAGCATGCTACTTCATAAGAACCCTTCTTTCTGATCAGTGACACTCCAGTATCAGCAACACGCATAAACACTGGTAACATGTCACTGGCCTCCAGGTAAGTTGACTGCCCACAGTGCTGGAGCTGGTCACATGCTGGTCACATGACCTGAGGACATGGCCTAATGCGATTCTTTCTTGTTCTTGACTAAGTTAACCGTGCTTTCATGCTGGGAATATTCCCTAACTTCAAAACCTGAGTGCAGAAATCCCCTTCTCTGAGACCTCCACCTCACTCCCATTGCTGTGTGTGTGTGAGTGTGTTGTCTCTGCTTTGTCTCTCATCACAAAGCATTCAGACCCTTTCTCTCTGTAGATACACACTTCACGCTCTTTGAAGTTTACAGTTGTGGTATTTCACCTTTGTCCTGCTCCATTTATTTTCAGTCATAAAGCCAGTCTGACTTTTTAACAAAGGTCTCAGACACATCTGAGGATGTCTTTAGATTAGTTTATTTAAATAAAGAAAAACTGTTTAACTTTTGAATAAATATATCAACAGTTAATATCATAGCACCTATCTTGTTAGAATATGATTATTAATTGTAGTAGTAGTGTTTTAAATAGAATAGTCTTATTAAAATAGCAATGCTTTTGTTTTATTTTTTTTATTTCATTTGAAATAATAATAATAGTTATTCTTCTCCTTATTCTCCTACTTTTTTTGTTGTTGTTGTTGTTTTCTCCTTCTTGTGCTTGTATGATTTCTGCAGAGCCTGCATGGTTGTGGATTTGTGGTTGGGTCATCTCACCTGAGACCTGTTATGTGGTGCCTATAAAGAGTCCATCATTTGACATGAGAGGAGAGCTTAATTAGCCGGGCCCTTCTGTCTGTCGTTTTGATTACTGTAGTTTGTTTTGGATCACGAGCTCTGCAGTTTACTGTTATGCACGGGCTTTTCACTACTGACTTCCATTTATCCTGACTTTGATTGCTTTAAATAATTTTGTTAATTATTCCTTTTGTTAATAAATAATTTCTCTTTTCTATTTACCTGGTCGGCATTGTCTCTCTCATGTTACAATTTTGAGCCATAACACTGGGTTCTTACAAGTAATTGTGTGAATGTTATGAAATAATAAGCTGCAATCCTCATATTTGAACTTGCATTCATTTACTGCAACATCTCTTTTAATCTTGATGATTAAAAACAAGCATAATTAAAGGCTTACTAAAATAATTAACAATTTCATTTCATTTTAGGCGCTTTAGAGTAATGGGGTTTAGAGCTTTAGAGTTTATTTATTTTTATGTATTTATTATTATTATAATTATTATTTTTATTTATTTTAATAGAAGGAAAAGAGCGTTTCCACAAGTGGTTTGTCAAGGCCACTTACCTTTGTGAGGCACACTTAAAAACACTTTTTATCTCTATTGATCTCTAACCTAAGATAGTACCTGTCTGATGGTGGCTCATTGGTTAGCACTGTCACCTCAGAGCAAGAAGGTCGCTGGTTCAAGTCCCAGCTGGGTCAGCTGGCATTTTTATGTTTACTTGTTCTCCTCATGTTCAAGTGGGTTTCCTCTGGGTGCTCCGATTTCCCACAGTCCAAAGACATTGTGTTGGATAAACTAAATTGGCCATAGTGTATGAGTGCGTGTGTTTCCCAATATTGGGTTGTGGGTGGAGGGGCATCCACTAGGGCTGGGCGATAAAATTGGTACTGATATTTATTAACCAAACACCAATGTTAATATTGATTTAAAAAAAGATTTGGTATGTAGTCTCTGTATGAAGACTATAGTTTTATTAAAATGTGGCTGCTAAGAACGTACCTTGGAAGAAATGGCAGTAAGCTTATGGTGTAAGTCATTTCCAATTGAGGCGCCAACGTGTATGGGAGCGACACGCACATTGGAGCATATGGGAGCGTCACGCACATGCCGCATATGGGAGCAACACACACAGGTTAAGTAAACTGTTTGCATTTTCTGCACCTAGTCTGAACTTTTCCAAATGGCGCGAGCGCACCGTGATTCATGTGGATACATAGAACTAACCAATATGCTTCACACTTTGTACACAATATACACATTTCATTAATAACAGTAGACTAATTACCTCAGACAACCACAGCGCATCCAAACACTGCAGTGATTTTTCTTTTCTCCATAAATTTGCATCGGAGCTGCAGCAATGGTTTGTCCATTTGTCATCCTCTGAGAAAAATTATTGATGGTCACCAAGTTACGAGAGATGCCAGGGGAGCGGGAGCACAAATTTCATTGCAAATTATCAAGGAATCCACACGCATGATTGTTACTTCAAGTCAGAAAGACAACACATGCGAAAATGAGTGCAGTATAGCAGCAGTGAGGAGATTGTGAATAAAAAAGGATGTAAGGATGTCGCCAGAGTGGCTTTTTGGTTTCTGTTCTTCTAAAAGAGTTTTTAGCATAGGGGGTTATATAGTCATTCAACTTCACAATTTAAAGTTGCATTATGTATTTGAATAATGATGGTTGATTCCTTTACTTGAAAGCTCAGGTTTGATTATCATAATTTGGGTTGCTGACAAAGTTTGAGGTTTACTGTACATTATTATTCTTTAAAGTTCAGTATTTATGCTTTTCCATTGTACAAACTTTGTAACATTTTATTTATCAAGTTTAAGAATCTCTTTATCATTTGTTTATTTTATTATAAAGAGATCAGATATTTTGTTTAATATTTTTGTTTTTGACTATTTAAACTGTTTGCCTTAGAAATGTTGGTAAATTATGCATCTTTGCTGGCTCGCAGACAAATTTTACTGCACTGGAAATCTTTAAATCCACCTAAAGCATCGCACTGGCTTCAAGATCTGATGTTATATTTACACTTGGAAAAAATTAAATACTCAATTAGAGGCTCTAGCAAAATTCTCATATGTATGGCAACCCTTATTATCATATTTCTCTGCTATAAGTGTACTTCCTGGGGAATAATGTGACTGTCTTGTATGTAACTGGAATCTTTTTACTGTAATCCCTTTGTCCTTTCTTTCTCTGTCCAGAATCTCAAGCTTCTTCTATGGTAACTTACCGTTGTAAGATAGCACAGCCTTATCCCTGATCGTATCACCCATTACTGTTGTCACTCTATTTATATATGTATTTATTATTATTTTTTTATTTATGTATGTATGTATTTATTTATTTACTTTAAAAAGATTTTGCAGCCCTTTTTTATAATTATTTTTTTTATAATTACTTTTACTTAAATTTTTTTTTTATCATTCTTTTGGCAGTGTATTTAGGGTTTGTTAAAGTGGGTTTTTAAATGTATAAAAAATTATAATTTTCTGTATAAATAATGTAACTTGTCCTTGGCATAAAAATAAAGGAAAAAAAATAAATGTTGGTAAATTAAAATAAAGTGGTTAAAAATCCTAATATTCCTAAATGTATTGTTAAAAATATTTAATTATTATCAATACCGAATGATATGAAACATGATATCGTGATCATTTTTTTGCAATATCGCCCAGCCCAACATCTGCTGTGTAAAACATATGCTGGAATAGTTGGTGGTTTATTCCGCTGTGGCGACCTCTGAAATAGAGACTAAACCGAACGAAAATAAATGAATGAAATTGATAATCATGAAACAATGCTGGTATGTTAAAGTTATCCGAAAGAAAAATGCTATCTATAATGGCTAATTCCATGTTGGTGTAAATATTCAACATGGCTAAGAGCTGTCGAACAATAACTGTATCTTTGTTTATCCTGTATACTGTGACACTGCATTCAGACTGGAGTGTCAATGAATTGTGTGTCTCGGCAGCAGCTGTACCTCCGACTGCACAAGCAGGAATCCATCCTCTCACACCTCTAAACCTAAACTACACTGACAGGAACAGTTGCTTTATGACCCCCTTAATCAGCACGACTAGAACTGAAGATGACTTCAAAGAGATATGATGTCCTTTATTCTGTAATTCTTTTCCACTCGTGCACATATTCGACAATGATTTACTGCCATGTTGGATTTGTGTGTGTGTTTCTATGTTTCTATTCTGAGATTGCACAGCTGGTGTCAGTATTTCAACCAGCATGTTTCTGTTGTCTTTGTTTTTTTTCTTTGCTTTCTGTACAATTTGGGGTGACCAGCTGTGGTGATTGCCTTTCC
The DNA here is from genome assembly GCF_052040795.2 of Danio rerio. NCBI lineage: Eukaryota > Metazoa > Chordata > Actinopteri > Cypriniformes > Danionidae > Danio > Danio rerio. Next base: position 27,640,581 of record NC_141027.1, read on the forward strand.
TTCCTTGGCTTTTCCTTGTGTGTAATTTGGACTTGGCTTGCAGTGATGGTGGTGTTCAAAAAGGCCTTGGAAAAGACCTGAAATAGACAACTAAAAGCAACATGTCAGCACGTGAGAGAATGCCTCATGGAGATCTCCATTGGAAACTAAACTGACATTGGCTAGATTAAAGGGTGTGTTCTCCTGGGTCTTCACGGAGCTTTTCCTAATGTCTGTTGCTCTGTGTGTGTGAGAGCAAGAGACTGTAAACACATGCATACGTCTATGACCTGCAATGTCTTATGGCATTTCTGTACAATGTAACAACAGCATAGTTATTAAGCTACCTGCTTCATTTTAATTAAAAGATCCAAACATTTTTTAATTTACTTAAAAAATCAAAAGGATGAAATTGCACAACCCTGTCATAAAAGCTGAATAAATTCATGGAATTTGGTTAATTTTGTGCTATATACCTTGTCAAACTATCTGTAAATATTAAACAAGAAAAAAGCTATTCAAGAATGAAGTGTGCATGAATGAATGGAACAGTTTTGTTTAGTTTACACATACTTAGTACACTGCCACCTGTGTTTTAGTGAGTTCCTAAGCATTCTGCCATTTTAAATGATAAACCTGTTGTCATTTCAAAAAGAGGAAAATCAAGAGGAATTTTTTTTTTTTAATTTTGTGCATTGTAATTTTTTTCACAACTTTTTCTTGAATTTAACTATCTATTTTTTAAAAATACGTTCGGTGACTAAAATATTATTTTAATTAATATATTTGTTTAATAAATTGGTTTTGTTTAGATGCGCCAAAATACATTGCCTTTATTTACTGAGAAATGGAGAAATAAACATTTTCAAACTGGGGTGTACTCAATTATGCTGAGCACTGTACACAGTGTCTCAAAAAATACAAGCAAATTTAATTCTGTCAGAATTTCGTCAAATACCTCCAACTTTAATTATATTTTGTAATTAGATGGCAAGGAAATGAAATTCTATGATATTTATACGTTTTTCACCTTACCTGGTTTAGATCACAGCATTACCTTCTTCTTCTCTGTCTTCTTGGCTTAGTACCACGTCTTCGACAGTGGTGATATTTTCGACAGTACAGGCATTTAACTGCCACACAACATAATGATCCAGCAAGATCAATTTTCGCCAACGAGTAATCCAATCCACCTTTTGCCCAGATTTTAGTCGTAAATTCATGAAGAAAATGTAAAGCACTGTAGCCTTTCTGTTCTCATTGAACTTTGATCAAACTCTTATCTTCATTCGAAAACACTATTTTTAGTTAAGCCTAACGCGGCTAAAAATAAAAACATCATAACACCATCATTACGTCATCGCCAAGTAAATAAAAGGATTTTTCTAATGCATAGAATGCGCTGTTATTCCTGTATGAAATTTAATCATTCTTATTTCTGTAGTATAAGCAATCTCACTTTTGTACGATATATTATTCAAATCAATAAGAATAAAAACTTATTTTTTTAGCCACAGCCATTTCACCCTGCAGCTCACTGAAGCAAAGCAGGGCTGAGCCTGGTCAGTACCAGGTTTCGTGACCACATGGGAAAAGTAGGCTGCTTTTGGAAGTGGTGTTAGTGAGACCAGCAGGGGTGCTCAACCTGCGGTCTGTGTGAGTTCTAATGCCCCAGTAGGGGGACACCATACTGTTATTGAGTACCGTCTTTCAGATGAGAGGTCCTGAGGTCATTAAAAATCCCATGGCACTTCTTGTAAAGAGTAGGGGTCTAACCCAGGTGTCCTGGACAAATACCTTTCTATCGACCTTTATTCATCATGGCCTCCCAATCATCCACATTCATCGAATTGTCTCTATCACGGTGTCTCCATTCCACTGATAACTGGTGTGGCGTCATTGTCCTGTGGCTGCCATCGCACCATCCAGGTGTGAAGCAAAGTGTAAAACCAATTTGTGAAGCCATTTGGGTGTATGGCCATAGGTGATAAATGTTCTATATAAATACACATTACATTACATTCTTTATTTTTAAAAGATTCTTTACACATTTATGGCTCCTAATTTTAATAAATAAACTAAATCTAAAAGAAGCAAATGGTAAAACTAACTTTACTGTGTTCATAAAAACTGTTAAAAATATTTTGTTAAAATCTCAATAAATTTGTTGTTAAACTGAACATGTTTAGTGAAGTCTTTTTTGTGTATTAAAGTTTATTGTCATAATTGCGATTGAATGGAAAATTTTAAAAGAAAAAAAAAGAAAAGTCCAGAAAAAAAAAGTATTTTAAAAGTAGAAATCTGGTAGAAAATACTGATTTAAAAGGGCCGTATCTCTTATGTTCACCACGGCTGCATTAAAATTATTTATTAAAAACTGCATTCATATTCTGAAATATTCTTACAATTAAATAACAAACTGTTTTCTGTTTTAATTTCTATTTTAACATGCAATCTAGCCCTATGATAGCAAAGCTGAATTTTCAGCAGCCATGACTCTATTCTTAAGTGTCACATGATCCTTCAGGATTCATTCTAATGTGCTTATTCTGTGCTCAAGAAAATGTCTCATTATTAAATATTGAAAGCAGCAGCTTTACACTTTCTTCAAATTCCTTGATGAATGAAAAGTTCAAAAGAACAGTGTTTATTTGAAACTCAAATATTTTATAACAATCTCTTTACTCTCACCTACTGTATACTTAATTTAATCCATTCTTGCTGAATAAAAAGTATTCCAGATTGTACTGACCCTGAATGTATAAACCATACAGAATGTCTTTCAATGAGCTTTTAATAAACACACATTTGTATAAAAACTGTGTTGTAGTGTCTAAAAAAATGTTTGATTATGATAGAAACAAAACCTTATAGCAGACATTGACGTAGGTAAATAATGGCTTACAGAAGTATGTGGATGACTCAGTTTTTACACTGTGCCATCAAGGTGTCATTTGGACTGAAACATGCCACAAACTGTCTATTGATGCGCACAGGTCCTCTAACCTCCCCCATCTTCTCTGTTTTTCATTGCTTTGTTAAAGAGAGAGCGCCCGCAGGGGGGAGAATGGCTGGCTGTCATTGCTTTTTAGCCACTGCTCCGGCCCTGCCTGTCCATCTGCCTGGATGGAGACTCAGTGAAATTGCCGTATTCCATAATAGACTCGGGCGTTCTGGGCCGACAGACAATGAATGTTGTTGTAATTTCTGCTGTCATGAGGGCAATAGATGCCCCTCTGCGTTTTTCTTCTTCTTCTTTTTTTTCTGGTGCCTGTTGGTCCATGTGCAGGGGGCAATTTACATAGAGACATTAATGTAACTGTCATGTTGTATCCCAGAGCAGCCATGCAGAACTGCTAAGAGACAGGCCGAGCTGCAATACTGATGCTCATAGCGCGCAGAGATGGAGCGGCGGCGCAAACTTAATGGAATTAAGTCAAGATTTCTCCTATTTACCGCTATGGCAGATAAGTAAGAGAAAGAGAGAGGGTGCGAACGTTTAAATAAGCGCCGAAGTGGAAATAAATGGCAAAATAACACATGGAGGAAAACATTTGAGGAAGTCATTTATATCTGGTGGTGATTTGGAGAGAGAGAGATCAGTTGGAGATATGAATTGGTAATGAAATATCTGTGTTAGACACGCATGCCGCTTGCAGCATCAGCACTACACATCTGAGATGCTCAAGAACATGTTTCAGGCCACGAGCGCCATATTAACTGGTCAATGCTTGCTTTTATTGCACTATTTTCTCACTCTCTCTTCCCGTATGGCCTCTAAATGAGGGGCCAGAACAAAATTACATAGAACTGAGACCCATCAGCAAATCTAATATTGTGAGAAAATTGTATATTGCATTTGTGGGTCACTGCTTTAACATCAACATTGTCTATTTTTCAATGTATCTTTTTTTTATTATAGTTTGATAAATGGTGTGGTGCGTGGAGGATGTTGTTCTTCACAGCATCTAACACAGAAGAGATGAATGGGTCTTTCGTTTGTGTCGTTGTTTTCTCTGACCCTGGAGCTGCACCGATTCAGTTAGGGACTGAGAAACCAATACGCTAATGGTTGTATGTTTCACCCTCTTTTATAACTACTAGTAGCTGGTTTAATTATTTTCATTGCAGTTTATAAAAGAATTTTTGCTCTGTACTCTTTCAGTTGTAGCTGGTTGGCATTTACTCACCTTAAGCAGTGCAATAAAAGGAGCATAACTGGATATTATTTTGTATTATTTCATATATATATATATATATATATGAATATATATATATATATATATATATATATATATATATATATATATATATATATATATATATTCCACTTTTTTATTTTATACTTTTCCACTGAAAAGGTAAAGTATGGAATTACTTTGCATTTGTTTATTCATTTTCCTTTTTTTTTATTAAGGGTTGCCACAGCAGAATGAATCGCCAACTATTCCAGCATGGGTTTTATGCAGCGAATGCCTGTCTAGCCGTGACCCAGCAGTGGAAAACACTCACAAACTCTCACACTCACACAGGCACTTGTACACTGGCTGATTTAGTTCATCCAATTCACCTATAGCACATGTCTTTTGTACTGTAGGGGAAACCGGAGCACAAGAAACCTGCGCCAACAACATTGCAAACTCCATACAAATATGCCAACGGACCTAGCTGGGACTCAAACCAGCGACCTTCTTGCTGTGAGGCGACAGTGCTAACAACTGAGCCACAGTGCCATCCGGATTGCTGATTATTTTATAGTAGTGTATATACATTCAACAGTTCTATAGAAATCAATCCAGAGAAGGAGAGGAAATGTGTTTTTGTTATCCAAATATATTTTGCTGAATAATAATATTTTTCAACTATAATAAAACCTGTTTATTAAGATGAGTTCTTAATTCTTAAGGAGCAAATAAGTCTGAAATTTATGTCAGTATATAGTATTTATGAAATGTCATGAAATGTTTTGTTACATGTTTATTATTATTTAATACACTACATTAAATCATTATCCAGAAGTTTGTTTTTGTTTTTTCTTTCAATATTTGTTTTTAAAATAAAGTATTTTATTAAACTTTTTAAATAATTTATTTTTGAATTTCAGCAAAACAGCCTGTATCCGACTATGAAGTGCACATTTTATTAATTCAGTTACTTAAATCAACACTTGAATAAAATATATATGCATATACAAAATTCATTTCATCTGAATCATTAAGACAATAACAAATGAAATGAAAGTCTCTTTTTTTAAGGGGCATTTGATTTGTTACTTTATGACCGCGGTAAGAGACTTGTCTGGTCTAAATTTTATATATTTAATATATATATATATATATATATATATATATATATATATATATATATATATATATATATATATATATATATATATATATATATTTAATTGGATTTCTTTCTGAAACATTTTGGTTAATGTTAATTGTGCTTGTCCTTTTGACATATTTTTAAATGTAAATAAAATACCTGTAATGTCATGTAATGCTCACTTAAAGTTTTAGAAATGGTTCTGATAGGTTTTTTTATTGTTTATTAACTAATCGGTTTCAATACATTTTCTCTGTGAATTAGCAAAGACTTTATTTATTGTTGATAATCTAAAAGTTTTGTTTACTTTCTATTGCATTAAAAGGAAATATTAATAATAATAATAATAATAATAATAATAATAATGCATTTATTATTAAATACATTTATACATTTAGAATTGACTTTGGGGTCTTTAAAAGCACTAGTAATTTAATAACCCTGTTTTAAAATATTTTTTCTTAGTGGACATCTGCACAAATTCACAAAGATGCATATTTTTTATATTAGATGCGTATATTATATTTAATTACATAATTTAATTAATGTTATAGATTTTTATTAGCAGCTCATTACTTTTTTTCGGACTAAAACACAAAAATAATTGCTGGCTTGTTACTGGTATGTGGCAGAATTTTTACATCAGTGTATCTTCGGCAATGCATTACCACAAACCCGTTATTTGTGCATGTTTGTTTGTTGTGATCTATCTTTAAATTTTTGGAGCATTTACGAAAAACACAGTTTGACCTTTTTGAACCAAACATTCTTGCTCTACATCCTGGAAGAATATTAATTGTGATGTTGTGTTCTTCTTGACCAGAGCCGCACCACATGCCTTCTTTTTCCCTGGGGGTCGGCCGGGCTTTCAGAAAGCAGGGCCCATCTCACTGTCAGAGACGTTCAATTCCATCAAACAGGCAGAGGGGTATTGTGTTTCTTTGTGCGCATTTGAGCTGACATGGTCTATGTGTGTCTACGAAAACTATTTCTCTGTCAAGAGAATCGAGCAGGGAACGGCAGGCCTTGTATCCTCACATTAAATGCTGAAAGCGCGCCTTGTTTTCAGCAGGGACATGGCAGAAAACAGGAGCAGGGGTAAATGGAAGGCCTGCTGTGGGGTGGTCTTTTTCATGGTGATTAACTCAAATGACACACAACCAGAGGGACACTGGCTGCCTCCACATTAATGCCTTTTAGGAGGAACGGCGGCACTCCTCATATGAATGTGTCTGCCTCGCTACCAGGGGAAAGAGGGAGAGAGAGAGATGGAGAAGAAAGGAGCTCGGCTATTGAAGATGGCATCTCGGCTCTCTCGGTATACTCTTTGGACGCTTTCCACATTTTGATTTAATAATGGCCTGCCATGTAGATCTTTATTCATGTGGCTGGATGGATAAGTGCTGATGTGTGTCATTATGTCCACCCCACCACAAAACTGAGTGAATTTAGGTCAGAGTATGTATACACACCACAAACGCAGGAGAAATGGCAAATTTGTCTTTTTTGTATATGGTGAAATGTGCGCGCAGTCGGAGCTGTGACCTTGTAGATTGAGCTGAGGCACTTATGTGGGAGACACAGGTTGATTCGGGTAAATGTAATGTCAGAAAACTAACCTCTGACATCCAGATATTATGTCCAAGGTCAAAAGTACTGTCTTTTGAATGTCAAATGTCTACCAGAGATGGGACAAAAGGTTTTGTTTTCTTCTACACAAATGAGGCATGAATAAGGCCATACTAGCTTAGAACTCACAACTTTCATCATAAAACAAACATCACCTGTTGAACTGCATCCCAATCATCACAAATACTGCAGAAGACCTATTGGAACCCACATAGACCCAAGGTTCTCACAGATATCAGTTTGGTAAAGGAAAAATCATGGTTTGGGGTTACATTCAGTATGGGGGTGCGCGAAAGATCTGCAGAGGGGATGGCAACATCAACACCTTGAAGTATCAAGACATTTGTGCTGCCGATTAAATTACAAACCACAGGAGAAGGAAAATTCTTCAGCAGGATAGCGCTTCTCCACATCAAAGTTCCCTAAAGCAAAGAAGGTTAAGGTGTTCCAGGATTGGCCAGCCTAGTGACCAGACATAAACATTACTGAGCATGTCTGGGCTAAGATGGAGGAGACATTTCAGATCAGTTCAAAGACTTTTGATGAACTCTTGGAGTTTTGCAAGATCACTTTCTTTGCCATTCCAGATGACTTTATTAATAGGTAATTTTAGTCATTGCAGAGATATATGGGTGCAGTCATCCAAGCTTATGTGAGACATGCAGAATATTAATTAAACAAAATCAACACCCTGATTTATTAAACACTTTGCAGGTGTTTTAAGTGTGTCTGCGTGCTTCTCTTGACAAGTCAGCTCTATACATTCACATGTTATACAATTTCAAATTATAAACTAACCTTGAAACAAAAAATCTGTCAATAAACTATTTTCTTAGTGGTGCTTGACACATTGTAGGTCATCAGGTGGTAATAGAGTGTGTGAGCACGGTCCTTAGAATTGCTGCTATTCCTGCCTAATACACAAGAAACCAATAACAACGAATATGGCTCTTTGCAGCATGTCAGTTATCTAAGGTATGAGGGACTCTTGCAGGTTTTCTTTTTACATGTATAAGAGGGAATACATGAGTTTATGGAGCATTTCTGATAGGAACAGTGTGATTACTGGTCTGTCAGTGAAACTAAGTGTTCAGTCAGTCTGTTTAGTAGCAGCTGAGTGAAAATGTATATTTGCCAAACTTATTCTTAGCCTTCATATCAATCAATGATGAGAGAATCTATTTGTTTACTAGCCACTGTCTTAAAAAAAGATGCAAGTACAATGACCATACATGATGGCCATATAGCCCTGCGTTCATACTGTATGTCAGGGATCTCCAATCGCTGCTGGCTTAAGCTCCAACTTGCCTCAACACACCTGCCTGGGTGTTTCAGGTATACCTAGTAAGACCTTGATTAGCTTGTTCAGGTGTGTTTGATTAGAGTTGGAGCTAAAATCTGCAGGACACCGGACCTCCAGGAACAAGTTTGGTGATCCCTGCTCTATGTGGTATATTTTTAAAGGTAATATGATACCCATAAAAAGCCACTCAATGAATAGACTCTACTTCAGAGTGTAGAGAGAGCAACTGGCGGTAGGTCACTTAAGTTTTCCCCATCCTAAATACGAACCAAACATGAAGATTCCATAGATTTGGACATGGGTGTCAGGTTGTGCCCTGTCTTTCATAAAGAAGATTCTGCTAGAAATCTTCCAGAATGGGACTGGCAGGAAAATCTGGGAGGTCTAGAAACTAGGTCCAGGTGGGACCAGATCCAAGATCCAGGATTGGTCATAACCCACTGCTATTTTTGGACATAATGAAGAGATGCATTCTTTGCATCCTTGATTGTATGCCAAAACTATTCCTTCACAAGGAATATAGTGACCTTTTCGCCTAAGACTGCTGCATTTGTGGAAGGCTGTCTGTAAACTTAATCACTTAACCAAGTTGGATTGGCTGAATAGGTCATTAGCCCTTTTCACACAGTGATACCGGTAAATATTTGGAAAATTTCCAAAACGACTTTACCAGTACATTTTAAAAAAGCGAAGTACACACAAGCAAGGATGTTCTGGAATTTTACCGGAAAAGACCATTCACCTTCATCTTTTCTAAAATACCGGTAAATTCTGACATTATAAACCAGAAATGGCATCTAAACCGCTGTGCTTGTATTTGTAGACAGAAGTAGTCAGGCTTTTGTTGATGGTTTCACTTTTATTTAAAGAGTTAGCATTCATGCTTTGTCCTAGAAAAATCCAAAGGCAGAAGCGCAAACTGCAGCTAAACGTTTACACATTTAAAGGCTTTACAAATTCTCTTAATGCATAAGTATTTTGAACAACTTCAATGAAAACATATGGAAGATCACTTTTGCATGTCGAGATTTACAAAATGTGTGTGTGTGTGTGTGTGTGTGTGTGTGTGTGTGTGTGTGTGTGTGTGTGTGTGTGTGTGTGTGTGTGTGTGTGTGTGTGTGTGTGTGTGTGTGTGTGTGTGTGTGTGTGTGTGTGTGTGTGCGTATGTGTGTGTGTGCGTATGTATGTGTGTGCGTATGTATGTGTGTGCGTGCGTGCGCGCTGGTGCTCACTGGTGCATTGCTTCATGAGCACACGCATCAAGCAACTGAAGCAGAGCTTGAAGGTAAACAGAGGTTTATCATAAGCATTTTATCAATAATTTTTTAAACAGTTGGCAATAAAAACAAACAAACAAACAAACATTATCTTACTAAAATCTAGCTGCTAAATGTGTTGGAAAAATATTCAAAGACTTTTATTTTCATAAACAGCACGAATGTGATCGCGTCTAAATGTTTTGATTGGCTGGAGTAGACGTCTCACATCAGCACATACTAAGCATGAACACGCTCTTTCAAGCAATTTTTGTTTTGCGTTCATACAGCGCAGCATTCCCTCAAATTACTGGCATTGTTACAACTTCTCTTTCCGGAAAATTGCCAGAACAAATTTTCCAGTATTACCCATGATCCCTTTCCAGAAAATTGCAGCTGATTTTCCAGTAAGGTCTGCATGTGTGAAAGGGGATAATGAGTTGGGGACAGCACTAACCAGGCCAAAAAAGCCCATACAAGAGCCACCAATAGGACAATCGCCGATGCATCAGAAGTGGGGCAGCATGCAGGACTGTAACCACCTGACTCAGTAAGCATTGTGTCTAGGAGAGGGGTGGGTGAGCTCAGTACAGCAATTGGTTCCCAGGATCCCAAAGACAAACTGCCCCGAAGGACGGGAGTAACCTCGTTTGAAGCTTGGACTGGCCATGATGTAGAGGAGTAGGAAAGCTGTGAGGGATCACCTGGCGGATTTGCGGCAGTGCAAGTAAAAATAAACACCTATTCATTTTAAACAGTGACCCCTTGTAATGAGGAAATGCAATACTCGTGAGCAGTGCATCCAAACATCATGACAGTATTTTTAAATGTGAATGTGCATTTTCACCTCTTGATGCTCACCATTAACTTAATACTCTGTTCTTTTCAGCAGAGAGACATTGCGCCTCTGATTTGAAAATTCGGAATGCCAATTGCACCAGTGCTGCATAGTGGGGGAGTGGCCCTGCATGTAGAACCCACTTGCCAATTTTCATAACTTAAGTTATTTAATTTGCAACCTTAAATAAAACAAATCTCAGACAGTGCAGAGTCCAGATAGTAGCAATGCAGCGAGCATGGATAGAAGGAGATTATAGAGCAGCTGATTCAACAACTTTGTGTTGCTTGTTTACATGATTCAGAGTGTTGTGCTTATTAACTTCTGAGGTCTTCACCTTCATCTGTCTCTTCTTTGTCTCCCTTCCTTGTCCTCTGGCTCACTGATCTATGGCTGATAATGTGAGGGAAATCACTTGGTCATGCTTGAACTCTCCCTGTACGTATGCTTTCTATCAGCCATAAATACTGTGTTTAAAGCCACAACCGCAATTCATTTCAACTATTAATCTTTCATTAATTCCCCCTCTTCATTAATTCATAATCGTTTGCACAGCCTGCTCTTAATTGCTTTCCATGGTTTTGATTTGCACTGCTGCCAGGCATCAATTAATCTTTTTTTTTTTTGTGTCAGTCAACAAGAGCTATTGTAATATGACACAGTGTAAACAGTTAGCACTGAACAAAGAATGAGTGAATAAAGGATCGTTTAGATCTTTTTATAAAGCATGCTGTTTCTCAGCTTGAAAGCTGGTTGTTGTGTTTCTATAAGGCTGGAAAATGTAATCTTTCTCTCTCACACACACTCGCTTATTCATCTGCTTTTTTTGACAGGAGAAGTTTCTGCTTAATAATGCAGTCCATCCATCCATCCATCAGTATGACAACACAGGGATCATGCAGTTAAATGTACGGGATGCGTGTATCTATGTGAACTTTTTGCGACTATGTTTGTGCTTGTGAGGGAGAAAGAGCACACTCTGTTGTGTTCTGTTTTTTTATATTTGAGTTTAGGGAACATCTTTGAGGGCAGGTGGGGGTACATGCTGTGTTAACATGGAAGAGAATTTTATGGAAGTGCTTTTCATGTGTGAGTCAAACAATGTGTGTGTGTGTGTGTGTGTGTGTGTGTGTGTGTGTGTGTGTGTGTGTGTGTGTGTGTGTGTGTGTGTATGTGTGTGTGTTGGGGGGTTTCTTAACATTTTAAAAATGTCCCCAGAAAAATAGCAAAATCTGAACAAACAATGACTTCTGTATGTTTTAGTTCATAGAGCAAATAATTTTTTAAAACAATAATTTTTAACTCGATTAAGAAAATAAAATACTGATACACACAGAATAATGGCATAATATTAAGTGACACAGATATTGTCAACTGAACACATACAACACACTGTAATAAAAACCCAGAATTTCAAAACAAGTTACTGTAATTTTCACAGTAAATTAGCAACATTATTGTCACTTTACAGGATTTAACTGTTTAATTTTACGTATTCAGAATTTAATTGTTAAAACTGGCATCATGATTACAGCAAAATACTGTAAAAACTGCTATTCTGCACGTTAGTTATAAGAATTCAAGCACTATTAATATTTTATTCAACATAGAAATTATTACATATTAACTTTTATGCTAGAACAGGTACTTTTTTTGATATTTAGAAATATTTACAAAATTATTGTTATAATAAAGTACCTCACAGTAATTTACTGTGAATTTACATACAGGACTTTTCTGTGAAAGTAATGCAAATATTAGTCAGTAATTTACTGTAAATTTAAGGTCAAATATTTTACAGTGTAGTTAAGTACTGAAACCCTTATATACCTATACTATGCTTGACTTGATTACCGTTTAAGCTACTAAAATCATGGAAAGTTTTTGAGCCCAGTGATCCTGTAAGAATATGCATTCAAACAATCAGTCCTAGTGCTTCTGAAACAATGCTAATGTAAAGAAAAGAAGGTGATTAAATTGTGCATTGCAGGTAGAACAGTGAATCGTGGACAGTTTTCAGTCAAATGTTCATCCGTTGTCTGTTTGGTTATAAAAGGCAAGCTCTTTTAGATTCTGAGATTCTCACCTACCGCATTGTGTGAAATACCGACTGAGCAGTATACAAATTATCCCTCGTCTGGATAAAACAAACCAGAATCTTACTAGTAAAGTGTTGATGGATGAGAATTGTATTCAAGGTAAAGAGTGATTGCAGTGACATGTATTAACAATACTGTAAGTACACATGAGTGTGTTATACTCATAAAGTGTAAATCATCTCAGACTGTTTTTTTGAACATTACAATGAATTCAAATTACCTCCACAGTCACCAGATGTCAATCCAATAGAGCACCTTTGGGATGTGGTGGAACGGGATATTCGCATCCTGGATGTGCAGCCAACAAATCTGCAGCAACTGTGTGATGCAATTATGTCAATATGGACCAAAATCTCTGAGCAGTATTTCCAGTATCTTGTTGAATCTATGCCACGAAGGTTTAAGGCAGTTCTGAAGGCAAAAGGTGGTCCAACTCGGTACTAGTAAGGTGTACCTAATAAAGTGGAGCGTACACTTTATTAGCATACAGTATATAAGAAGTCTATTGTGCATTGATGGTTTTTTCCCCCTCTACATTAAAACTGTTAAATTCACAGCTAGAATAATATGAAACAAAGTGCATACAAGAAACTCCATGTATTTAGGGAAACATGTTGCCAGTTAAGAGATCAAACATTATTTCTTTAGTACAAAAACAGTGGAAGTCAATGTAAATGTTGCACTGTGTATATTATTTAAATGTCCTGTCTCTTCAGGGTTAAATATAATGAGTATCAAATCCCACGCCTAGTACATCCTCTTTTTTGTACACCTGTTGGGCTCCACAGTTCTCTCTGCTGCTTTGAGACATGCAATCCTTGAAATCTTAGCAATGTAACTGGGCGTTAGAGTGTTATCAATGTTTAAGAGACATTCACATGGTTTATTCATCTCTCTTTTACCCGCAGCATTGTCTCTCATGTTATTGTTAAGATCCTCCTGAATTAATCATACCGAACAACAGTGTTTTGCAGCAGAATGCATTAAACTGAGATGCTAAGCATGAGTGCACTGATAAAATCTCTCTTTTCACTTTTCATATCCTGCACATTGTAGATACACTGCAACATGTTGTCACAATTATCTTGATGTCATCTTAACCAAAGCTGTTAACAAATAGATGGACAGATAGAAAAGCAGTTGGTTTCTCTATCAGATGATGTTTATCAGAATGAATTGTACCGCAGTTTATTTTACATGTTGCTTTATTAGCTCATTCACTAAAAGAATTATACAAATCAGATAAAGGCACAAACACACCAACCAAATCTGAATTGAATTCCTTTTCATTTCTTTTAACTTCTAAACTGTAAATAAACTGTAAATAATTATATATATATAGATGGGGTGTAGTGTACTACCCACTATACAAGACATTGCACATGATCGAGTGATGGACAAATTTGTCAGTATAATGAATCACGATAGTCGTCCCCTTTTTGATGTAATCCAAGCGTGCGCAAGCTCTTTTAGCTTAAAATTCATTTAGCCTGGTGTTATAGATGAAGATACAGGATGTCATTTTTACCAACAGTGAGCAGATTATATATTCAAAGTCATACTAGTTGAATTATGCTGAATTGTAGTAGCATTAGATATGGATAGATAATGTCTAATCATTGTTTGAAACTAAGGTGTGCAGTATGAATGTAATGTTATTAATATTATTAATGTATATATATATATATATATATATATATATATATATATATATATATATATATATATATATATTAGAGCTGTCAATCGATTAAAAAAATGAACTAATTAATCACACCTTTTTAAAAAATTAATCTCGATTAATCGCATTTAAAATACTAAAACTTGTAATTTTGGCTATTCAAATGTAAAATTTATGTAAACGCAAGACAAAAACTATTTAAATTCAAAATATAATTGTTATTAGAATTTTTGTTTAACTTGTAACACAGATTTCTTCATGTAAACAACATACCCACAATAAACCATCAAGATCCTGCTTGACAGCC